>NW_028274820.1:74908698-75211728 GCF_037043125.1 Eumetopias jubatus
TTCAGTTTCTCCTTTCCTATTTCTCCTTTTTGACTATTCAAACCACTGTTTTCAAAATTGTTTTCTACTTCCACTGTGTTAATTACTACGGTTTCTGAAAATTTCACTTATGCTAGTTATTTGCATCATATTTAAATGTCTCATAATTATTTTGGTTACCTAGAACTTATTACAAACCTTGTGCCACAGTCATTAAAATTAAGCTGACGCTTAAGAAACGTTTTTCAGCTTGTTTCACTTTTGACATCAGCTCCAAGTTTCAGTTCAACAAAATATACTCTACTCATGCATTTAACTGTTCTACTGCTTTGTAATGAAACTGAAAAATTAAAAAATAATATTAATAATCAAAACAAAAAAATAGGCAACATGGAAATTATATATATTCCATTTGTTTTGATAGCGAAAAAAGACCTTTTATTCCCAAAATGGAGATCACGACGTTGGTCTATTCAAGGCAGTTTCCACCAAAAAGGTGGAAGATTTAGTATTCATTCAAAATTGACTTGAAGATGTGAAGCTATGCTTAGATTCATCTAAAATAGAAGTGAAGCAGAATGGTCTGAATTATTTTGATAAGAAACTCCCATTCTGTTTCACTCTGCTTTGTTGACACAGTCTCTGAATAGGGAAGAATTGTGAAGGTTATTTTAGTGTCAATGTTAAATGAAGTTTCCAGTAAATGAATTACTAATTAAGCTGCCTGAAATGAATTAAAGATTACTTCAGGTTTATTTTTTTCTCAAAATGTCTATTCCCAATGAAACATTTTAAGGCAATATTGAAAGTATGGGACTGTAATTCACAGAAACAAATATGTAAGAAATAGATGTGTATGTGTGTGTGTATGTATACAGACATATACATAAACTTCAAGCCCCTGCCACAGCTCTACTAATTACAACAACTGAAAATTATTACTATAAAGAGTTATTGCTTTGGATAGTTGACATCTCCTACACAAACTTTTCAGATCCAAACCTTCATTTAAAAAACCAGAATAATTTTTAACCCTGGAAAAATAACATACACTAAAGTACTATGTGGTGTTAATTCAGCTATGAACAGAACTCATGTTTTCTTACCGTTAAAAGCCAATAAAATATGTATTGCTAAAATGTAAACAGAAATTAACATTTACTCATAGAATAACATATAAGATACAATAAAATGTTAAATCGGTACAATTTAGTAAATATCCAAGAATATTAAACCGGAAGAAGAAATTGCTTTGGTTATCATGAACTAAAACAGTGATTTCTACATCTTGATTAAAAGTAAAACATTAATAAAGTTTCAGATATATTTTACCTAAATTATAGCAAATCACAGCTCAACTACTCTAATATCATGATACCTAATGATAATGCAAGATGAAACCATAATTACAAGCAAGCCACACATATCAAAGTAAAATAAGTATTGATTAGACTTGTTTTCATAGTTTGTTTAAAGTACAGAAAATTAACCTGCCAGTTTAGTTACCTACCAGCAATGATTGGATTCTATCAGTGTTATCACCTCTACAAACAGCACCAAATTATAATCCCTCTTCCCATAACATAAGCACCATGCCAAAAAAGACAACCAGAGTAAATGATCTGATCATGAATAATGAATAGTTAGGGCTGGTTGGAATCCACTTAGTTGAGGAAAGAGAAAAGAGAAGTGGCTCATTAGGGCATTTCCTGAAACTTGGTTGGAATTTCAGTTAAGGAAGAAGAAATGACACAGCAGTTTCAAGTAGGGGGGACTTCCCTTCTTTATCTGAAATATGCTACCAATTTGAGAAACAGCACTCCAACAAAACTATTCCACAGTAATGTGGCCACAGTAAAAGCTCTCGTTGATTCCATTATTGCCCCATAATTAACATTTCTCCCCAGAATATACACAAGCAGTACATGGTTGTTATCAAAATGGACTAAGATCCCACATCTATTGCAACATGTTAAATCTCACATTTAACAGTTGTTCAGCAAACTGCCCTGCACCAATTTTCAGGTTTAAGAATTGCAGTGTTGTTTAGAGTATTAATAGATTTTGAGGTTTTGCTTAAGGCCATCAAATTTCCCATATTTCATATAGTCACATTTACCTCACATATGATTTTGCACTCAAAGTGACTCCAGGATAATTTTCATCTTGTCCAAGAATATTTTATCTTTCTATGTAGATGGAAGATCTATAATTCAGCTTATAAGATTTCTAGTAGTTTTTTTTTCATATTCTAGTGTGATCCGTATTTTTAAGGGACATGAGCACTGGTTACTTACTGCTTTTACAAATGAAACTTTTTAAAAGGTTTCATTTTATGTATTAGTTATCTGAGTGAACTTAAAAATCTAAAGATTCAACTTTGTTTCCACAATATAATTTGTACTGAGAAAATCTACATTTATTCTATAACACTAACACCATCTGCTTACTTTATCTAAATCTATATTTTAAAACAATATGTGAAGCAAAGCATTCCCACTAATTACTGAAGCTTAATGAAAAGGTTACATTCAAATTTCTCTTGTCTTTCTGCTTTGAAAATTCATGCAATTAAATTGACATTTATGTTTTTCAAGGAGTGGAAGTTATGTGAGAATATCTCAGCACTTTGTATCTTGCTTGAAGAACCATAAAATTACTAAGAAAAAGTTCTCTCATTGTCAGTAGCAAAGTTTTGAGTCACCTTACATTTTCCAATGATGTTATCATACATTTAAATCTCTGAGGTGATAGGAAGGAGTAAATATTTAATTTAGAGTAAAACTCACTTAGATTAATATTAGAAATTAAAAAAATAAGATTGATAAGAAACACTGTTAAGAAAGAGAAACACTTAGGACTTTAACTCATATTAGAAACTAGTTTAGATTGAATTACAGTTTAAAATACATTTTTGTGATTCAGAAGGTAAGATTTGAAGCTGTATTACTATATGGGCATACATTTTGGTTTTGAAAAGTTGTAAACGCACAAATGGCTATATACACCTGAAGAAATAGGCACCTATGTGTTAACAGTGTTTATCTGTTTAAGTGGTCCAACAGAATAGTTACATTAAAAAAATTTTTTTTACTATAGTTTCTATACTTTATATAATAAACATGTATGTTTTTGGACTAAAATATAGTGTTGATGTAAAATACAGGTTATACATCAAAACACTTAGGGATAGTATACCATTTGTGTGATATTGTATTATAAGAAGTACATGGGGGCGCCTGGGTGGCTCAGTGGTTAAGCCTCCAAGTCTTGATTTCGGCTCAGGTCATAATCTCGGTTATGCAATAGAGCCCTGAGCCCCTCCTAGGGCTCTGTTGCTGTGCTCAGCATAGAGCCTGCTTGTCCCTCTCCCTCTGCTCCTCCCCCTGCTCTCATTCTCTCTCTCTCTCATGAATAAATAAGATTCTTAAAAAAAAAAATACACGTTTGGTCTTCATCCCTGGTTCCTAATAACAGTGAGAGGAGCATCTTTTTAAATTCATAGTAAGTCCCTTTCAAACATATAGGGCTTTATGGTAATGAGGTAACTTACTGGGCCCCTAAATAGCTTCAGGATGGGGGCTGGTTGCCAGAGGAACCAACCATGTGATTAGGGAGTTATCTTTCTAAGTCACAGATTTGATCATTTTATTCTCTTTACTTATACCCATCAGAAACTTCCTACTGCCTAAACTTTGAATCCAAATTCTCTAAAATAGCTTATAAAAGTCTTCACAACCAAATCTGAGTCCGGACTTCGAGCTTTATTAGAAACACCGACTTTCCCTTCTGCTTAGAATGTCTTGCTTCAAGAATCTCCTTTTTTTAAAGTATAGATCATATCTGAACTTCTGTCTATAGTATCCTGTTAAAAGGAAGGAAGGAAGGAAGGAAAGAAAAAGAAAGAAAGAAAGAGAGAAAGAGAGAAAGAGAAAGAAAGAAAGAAAGAAAGAAAGAAAGAAAGAAAGAAAGAAAGAAAGAAAGAAAGAAAGAAAGAAAGAAAGAGGAAGAAAGAAAGAAAGAAAAAGAAAGAGAAAGAAAATGTACTTGTGTGTATGTGTAAACAGATGGAAGTTTACACATATTTCTGTGGTGTTATGTCAATATATTTTAATACCGAATATATTTATAAATTCAATATAGTATCCATCAAAATTCTAGTTGCTTTCTATGGGTATTTTTATTATTATTTACTAAGGATAATAAATGAAAAACATAGGCAAAATATTTTTAAAAAATAGTGAGAAAGTACTTGAGAAATAAGATATTGAACATATTATAAAACTACACTAACTAAAACAGTTTACTGCTGGTATATAATAGAAAACTCAAGTCTTCTGCATTTTTGGAAATTTAGTATATATTGAAGGTGGTATGTTATATTAGTAGGAATTTGATACATTCCTCAATAAATATTCTAAGGGTGACTAACAATTTGTTGAGAAAAAAGAAGGAAAAAGAAGTAGAGAGAGAGAGACCCATACCTCTAATACACCAAAAATCTAATTTTAAAATCTTAAATATTTAAATATAAAAATTTCAAAACATCATTTAGAAAAATGTGAGTGATTATTTTATAACCCACAGAGTAATATGTCAACAAAGAAATCTCCAACATATTTGATTACATAAATATTAAAACCTCTCTAAGAAAAATTTTTTTTATAATTTGACAAAAGCTGGGAAAATGCCTTTTTGTCTGTAGCTACAAAACATATAATATGTAGTTAATTGTCACCACTGCATTATAAATGTTTGATTATTTTCTTTTTTTGTCTTCTTACCTGAAAATGTGTTTACTGCCAGATTGGATTATAACTTTTTCTTCTTTTATTAGTAGTGATTCTGTCTTAGTTTTATGACACTGAAAATTATGTAAACTACATATCTCCGACTTATCTTAGGCAGGGAGTAAAGAATCTAGGATAGTTATCCCCCCAAAATCTATCAATCACTGTTTTCAGGCTGCCTCCAAGGAAAATTAATTCCCAGACACAAGACACATCCTGCCCAAGTTACACTAGCAAGCAAAGTGGATTCTGTCACAATGAGGGCAGCACTCTGACAAAACTCCAATTGCAGGCTGGTGGAAAACAAGCTGTCATTCACTGAAACAGTAAGGGGTATGTGGCAGTATAGACAGAACACCAACAGTCTCTGCTCCAAGTATTTAGAAGTGGTGCTGTCCACAGTAGACAGTTCTTATTAAATACTAAGCCTTCACATTCTTTACATTAACCTTCCCATCAAAACGAATACCACATTTGTTTATTTATTCATTTATTAATAAGTTTCTATTGAATGCCTACCATTTATCGGGGACTCAGATGCAAAGAGAAACACGGTTCTTACCCTCAAGGAAATTAAAATCAAATAGAATTTGAAAGATAAATCACCCATGGTTTAAAATAGTTAAAAGACAGAAAAATAGTAATTTAATGGGGTAAGATTTAAAATAACAAAAAAATGATATAAGGAATGAAGGATTGTTTTCTTATATCTGATTTTCGTAGGAAAGAGGATATTGAAATAAGAAATGTGATGAAAGTAGAGGATGTGGGTTTCTAAAGTCAAACATACTTGGCAGCATTAAGGTTATCAATAATGTATAATGTCTAAGTAAAATAATGTTTGCATTAAAAGTACTAACAGATCATATAGAAAAAAATTACTGCTTGCCAAATGGCAGCTAACACACCTTTGGAAAGGGACTTAGAGAGTAGCTCTACAGGTTGGTAAGAAGCAGAGGAGAAGGGAGCATATTAGCCCTTCAAAAAGGACAAACAATACATCTGTTGTTAATTCAGATTGCTTTCATAGAAGTCTCAAAGATAAAAGGTAAACACCTTTTTATTTATTTATTTATTTATTTATTTATTTAAAGATTTTATTTATTTATTTGACAGACAGAGACACAGCGAGAGAGGGGACACAAGCAGGGGGAGTGGGAGAGGGACAAGCAGGCTTCCCGCTGAGCAGGGAGCCCGATGCGGGGCTTGATCCCAGGAGCCCAATGCGGGGCTTGATCCCAGGACCCCAGGATCATGACCTGAGCTGAAGGCAGACGCTTAACGACTGAGCCACCCAGGTGCCCAGTAAAAATCTTTTTAATGGAAATTGATTTTATAACTATACACCTGGGATGTTGAAGATATTGATGCTCATAAATATGACTTTTTCTTCCCAACAAGTAGCTTAGTTAAAGATAATCATTATAGAAAATTTCCAATTTGATAAACACTGAAGAAATCTAGCTTCTCTCTTAAAAAGGAATCAAATAAATCAAAGGAAATGATATATCTCCCCCAAGAAGTTTGGAAAGAAAGTCCAAGATCAATATTACCATAGAAAACAAACAAAATCAGTTGTGAGTATGTAGAAATGAAATTTATATGTCACCCATAAATAAGAATCATGCTTTTGGAGAGATTAATATTATAATTCAGTCACTTGGCAAATAATTGGCATTGGTTATTTAAAATTCTGATTTCATTATCTAGTTTGGGGAAGTGCAAAAGTTAGAAAGTTAGTATTCCATGTTTTTAGGTCATAACTCCAGATTTTGCCTGAATAGCACTTTAACAAACAACAAATGATCTTGAATTCTGATATTATTTAAGAACTACAGATCATTTAACAGACAGGAGTCAATCCGACTAAAATACTAACATTGAAACTTATCTAGATTTCTACTATTTTATTAGCATACTAGCAAGTATAATATTTGTAAACCTCCAAAACATAAAATTGCACTTAAGTTTTATCCTGTCAGAGTTATTATGTCCTTAACAATGAACCAGGCGCAAAGGCTGTGGGACAGCAGTAAAATATGCATATCATTATACAATTGCAGTAGTAGTTATTTTTTACTTTTAAAATACTCTTCGTCTACCTCAGTGAACTTCAGAAACATCATCTCATCAATCCACCAGTATCAACAGAAGTGCATGGATTTAATCATTGTTCCATGATAAATGGGTAAATCCTATCAAGACAATCAAATTACTTTTCCAAGTTTTTCTGTCCCCAACAACTCAGTTTTGAAGAACAAGAAGTCTCTGGAAACCTTTAAGGCATTAATATAATTTAATTCTTCTATGATGCCAAAGGCTTTAAGATTTCCCTAGAGTTGATGTTTGATCTTGATCTTGGCATACACTAGGGTATTAAACAAGAGCCAGCCCTTCTGAAAATTATGTAGTAGGCAACATTTGTCTTTAACATGAAATCTCTATGTCTTTTTCCCTTTTGCCAGATAGGTACTATAATTCCTTATCATCTGTCCATCTTGCTGCTATCTAAAACTATTTTTAGAGGACTCTTTAATTAATTCATTATACATTTTATTCACTAAGGTATAAATGACTGATAAGACTTAAAATATTCTCCCTCCCCAAAGCATTTACATTTGGAAGGTAACGAATCTTTTTGGTAAAGAGGGAAGATATATTTAAATTTGTGAAGGAATTATTATATATAAAATTCCAGAAATCAAAAATATTTCATGGAGGCTGCCATCTAATCTGAACACTGTTATACTCAGACTAGATAATGTATTATCTATAAAATAAATAAAAGCATAAAGCTTCTTCCTTTGTAATGTTAGGATGTTTCAAATGAGATGGCATGTCCCATGATTGACATTGCAGCTCCCTAGAGATTGGAAAAATGACAAGTCCTCTACAGTCTGCCAAAATTGTACAGTTTCTCTCTATCAGACAGGGAAGGATAGGATATGTTGTTGAAACAAGCAACTCCAAAAAAACCAGAATGTTAAAAACAAAATGCTCTTTCATACTCTACATGTCCAGTGTGGAATAATGGAGAGCTCTGTGCCACAGTTACTAAAAGACCCAGCATAATGGGGACCCCAAGTCCATATATGCTTTTAATACCACCGAGGCAGAGAAACAAGATGTGGAGAACCATATACAGGTTCTTAAAGTTTCTGCAGGAAATGACTCACTTCTGTTTATCATTCATTGGCTGAAGCTATCAAGGGCCATGCTTAGTTCAAAGGAAATTAACCTAGAATCCTCCCAGGTGTTGATAAGAGATAACAGGGATATTTGTTATTAAGGCCAATGACTATAACATTCTCCTAATAGCCTTTAATATATCAACTTTTCCCAGGGAATTACTCTTCAGTGAAGGTGTGTTTTTCCATAATGTCCCCTAAGAAGTTCAGTCCACCCAATAAGAAGCTGTGAGATTTATTCTGAGCCATTACACTAAAAATACCATTAAGAAGAGAGACTCAGTACAGGAAGAGGAGGGGAAACAGAGAGATAGCTGAAGATGATAGTTTTGATCATCATGCCTGGGAGAGATAAGAACTAAAATAAAAACAAACTCTATGTATAAGCGTATGTATGTCAGTATTACGATATTTGTTCTCAAGATCTCTGCCAAAACACCCTCCAGGATCTATCTACATGGGGGAAATTGTCATCTTTCAGGGAAGCATAAAAATATGAGAGAGATATTTCACAAATACATATTTTGCTACAAGCAAACATGAAGTTTTCCTGAAGAATCTATAATAATTGTAATAATACACTTATGTTTAAAGGAAGAAAATCTGGAAAGGGTAATGAAAGCAGAGATTTGGAAGAAGAAAATGTAGAAATATTTTTCTGTGTTTCCATTTTGAGGTATTTTTTTAAATTCCTTTAGAGTTTTAAAAAAATGCTCATGCACACAGAAGAATCATCAATGCACATCTCTTGTTTTAATTTATAATTTTCATTGACATTTTTATCTATAATAGAGCTATATTCTGACAAAGTAAAATAAGAAGAAATGGAAGGGGGGAGAGATCTAGATGTGAACTGAACAAAAAGAGTAGAATAAAGCAAGGTATAAATGTTCTGTCAGAAATAACTCCTACTCTTGGTAACCAGAAATGTCAATGGTATCTAAATTCACTTTGGTAGTAGGTGCTTCATGGTATGGGAATAAAACAAAGAAAAACGAGGCTCGTGAGACTTCAATAAGGGTGTCAACAACTCCCAAGGAAAATGATTGCATTGGCAGGAATAGTGTTTTGATTTTTTTAGATAGATAGTATCTTAGGAAGTAGCCAACATGATTTGTTATTTCCTAATTTAAAAAATAAAAAATACTTATATATTTGTTCATATGGGTTCAGAAGAGAGACACCAAAATAAATACTCAAAACAGCTTTGGAAATATCTTTTCCCTTAAATTTTTACAAGGATATATAAATCAAAAATTATAAATGGGAAGACTAATATTTTAGTATTACTTTTGTTTTACAATTGCATTTCAAGCATTCCATTTTTATTTAGTTTCTCACCCCAGATTAAAAATCGATTATAATGCTGAAATTGCACAGTGTTGTGGTGGTCAGCTTTGAGTGCCTGGGTCAACGACACTGAACCCAGCAAGTACAAACATGGAGTCACACATTCACAACGTCCAGCCACTAATATCACGATCAATGAAAACCATCCTACATGTTTCAAACCACCTTCCCAACAGCACCCTTGCCATTTGGAACACATGCAATATGACTTAACCCAGATTTGCCATACTCCATGTTTGCGAGAATATTATCATGCCAAATGGTTAGAGAATTAACTTTGGATCATTCACTTTTATTTTGACAGAGAGATAGATTAGATATACTGCTCTGGCTTAGGAAATTTAGAATGGAATATGTTCTTATTATGTAGAGGTTTCCCTCAAGGGAAGGTTAATACTTAATTTCCCAAGATACTTAGTTCATATAGCTTGAGTATCTATTTCCTGTTGTGAGATTTAAACAAGAAGGATCTGTTAAATCTGCTAAATGAAATATTTCTCAAACTGCAAATAACTGGGTGTGTCTAGACTAGCATGTAAACACGCCAATTGCACTGGGTGTGAGCTCTGTGAATTGCCTGATCTTTCCATAGAACATTTCTATGGGTTACATTCCCCATATGATAATGCTTCCTTTCATTTTTTGATAATCTAACGAAGAAAAAGGAGGAAGATATAAAAAGAAAAAAAGAAATGAAAATATAACCAACTTTTAAAATGCTAGTGAAGGTGGTTAACTATCATTAAATATAAGCCAAACACTCTTCAAATATCAGTTCTATATTCAAATAATTTGGGCATATGGACCGAGTGCCAGGACTTGTGCTAGGTGCTATCGCTTGCATATATCGTGGAATGCCATGATTTTTTTTTTAAAGGTAACACACTTCAGAAATTATAAAGTTAGGAGACTATAAAATTCAATGCCTTGAGAACTTTCTATGTTAAGTAAGAGAAAAAGAGAGCTGGTAAGTGTCAGTAACCATGTTGGTATATCTGAAACGTATGACAAATAATGGTGTGCTCAGAAGTAATTCTTTTCTCCTGTGTGTAGATCTTGCTAATCACGTAGAAAACTGTACTCCATTGTCTGGTTTCAGTTCAAAGTAGGCAAAGCTGTGTTTCTAACAACCCAGGGATTTCACAGGTTTTGTGTTCTCTCTTATGCTCCCCTGTTTTGTATAACAGCTCTGAAACAAAGAGAACACACACACACACACACGCACACACGCGCGCGCACACGCACACACGCGCACACACACACACAAGTAATACGGCTGTTGGTGACTCTCCTACAAGATAGAGATTCATGATCAGACATTTCAAAAAACAAGGGGCAAGAGCTGTATCTCTGACACAATACATAGACCTACAACTGTTCACCTTCAGCTGGCAATCTGATATGAAGCTCTAAATCAGGTATTAGAGAGACACAATAGGGTGACTAGAAGGAACAATAGTGAAAGTGGTGCCTAGTAACCTTAATTTTAAAGAAAAGAGAAAACAGGTAAAAGTGTCAGGCACAATAGTTAGGTTTTAGATGTCTATATTATCAATTCACAGAGTATAGGTAGCAAAGTGAAAATGACATTTTAGCACAATGAGATAAATGCAATCCCACAGGTACCACTGAGAGTTGGTAGAATGGCATTCTTTTCTAGAATAGAGCCACAGACGAACATGCTTGGTTACAAAAAATATATATAATACAGCATAAGCACTAGAAGGATTGCAATGCATCTGAAGAAGGAACAACTAAAGGGGTTACATGGGCTCAGGAAAACATTCACAATGTAGACAACTTGACCAGATGTTGATAAAAAGAAGTGATATGAGATGGACACCACTTGATATCAAAAGTAAATTTGGAGTTCTTTAATTAATATTATTTAATTCTGATTATTAGGTGTTTTTTATTTTTTCCAGCTTTATTGAGGAATAATAGAATATAATTGTATATATTTAAAATGTACAATGTAATGATTTGATATATTTATATAGTGAAATAATTACCACGATCAAGATAGTTAACACATCCATCACCTCACATAGTCAACTCTCTTTTATAGTGAAAACACTTAAGACATAACCTCAGCAAATTTTAAGTATACAATACCGTATTATTAACTATAGTCTAATTGAAAGCAGAACTTCATAATTAAATGGACAAAGCTAAGTTCATTATTAATTTGCTAATAGTTCATCTCTATAGGAATATAAAACCTAACTAGGGACATAATGGCTTTTTTTGTTAAAGGTAATTACCACAAACTGGTTTGGATTTGGAAGTTAGAACTAAACATTTAAAAAAAAAATCCATCCATTCCTGGATCCAACAGAATTCAGGAACCATTCAGAAGTCAGGCAGGGATGATGGAAGAAATGAGTAAGAGTAGGTCATCATCTAGGTCAATATGACTCTTCTCCCTCTAAATTTTATTAATAACTCTCATTAATTCAATGGGGAAAAGGCTGAATAGACTTCAAAACTATAAACTTGAATAACTTATTTGGGCTTCTTTGAAAGATAATGGTTATATTTTCCAGGAATCCAAAATAAACTTCCCTTACGTTGAAAGAGAGGGCCATAACGTGTGAGAGAACTGATCACAAATATATGTACATTTGTTGCTAAAACTTGAATCTCTTTACTTGTTAACTCAAACTGCCTTGACTTCTCATGTTTATGCAAAACAGATTTTTTTGGAGAAAAAAAGAAAGGTACTGTAACATCAGAGGAAATCATCAAAGAACTAGTGGCAACATCTTAAGGCTTTTATCAAAGTAGTGAGGGAATGCATTAAAGCAACAATATCTGAAGCTTACATGTGATGGGACTACTAAATTTAATAGTGTATCTTATGAACATATGTGTATATAATGTTTTTCCTGTAAGAATACCTCATTCTGAAAGACTTTTTTTCCTGAGTAATGGAACATTATTCTCTCAAGACAATTCAGAAAAAAAATCTACCAATATTTTATTAATAATAGATGCCTCAAACTCTACAAACAGAGGACCAAAGTTTTTGAAAAACTATATGCACTGTAAGTGAAGGTTATACAAAGGGGAATAAGCTTATGAATGGAAAAGTCATTTAAAAAAATCCCTCATTGAATCCTTAGGAGAAAATGGTAAGCTAAAACATGAATTGTTAAAAATGAGTCACAGTACAGGAGGATTTAAGTAAAAATAGGCAGTTCTCATCTAGCAAATCTGTCCAAGCAAGCTATGGTCAAATTTGAGATATCTATTTACATTTATAAAAATGTGTTAAGAATAAAACATTCCTTATTTTCAAAGAAAAAAGTATTAAAAACAACAAACCTGCAAGTAATAGTTAAGTAGAAAAAGGAAAGGAAACCCATATAAAAATAAAGTATTTGAAACTGTGACCATTTGAGATGCTGCTACTGAGAAATGTCATGGGAGGACACCAGTGGGTTTACTCATACCGTAACAAATCCAAGGTCAACTTCTCATGCATATTTGGTCTACTTGGGGTTCGTGAAAATAAACCAAACCCTACTGAACTCATTGATTACTGAAGGAGAAGGTATGGGTATGGGTGGGATTCCTAATGCTATTAAGGAACACTTCTGGCTGCTATATGGGGTGTTCCTGTGAATGTGAACTACAAAGCCACTACTATCCAATTTCTGGGACTCTCAGCTGCTAGATAATGCATAATTATTTGCTCAAAAATAAAAAATTAATCTACAATCTCTAAGATTCGATCATTTAAATTTCTGGCAGAATTAGCACCTAAGTCTTCCAGTAGGAACAATGTAAAGTTTTTCTCAGAAGTTGAGAACTCGGCCCTCTGAATATTAAACATAGTAGTGAGTTGCCCTAAAGAAGACAAGAGTGGGATTTATTTAATATTCTAAAGTTTTTCTATGTATATTCTCCATCATGACTAGAGCAAGTCTTATGGGCTACCCCACAGGCCAATAATGTTTTACCCCTTCCTAACTGATATTTTAAGGTACTTGTACAAAATCTATTTAATGAGAATAAACATTTGCTCTTAATTAGTACTAATATTATGCCTCTTTATATGCAAAATAAGAGATTTATTATATGTTCCAAATATAAAATCAATTTTTTTGGAATATTTTTTCCTTTCATGGTGCTATAGTCACTAAGAATAGGTGTAACTAACCTACACTTATTTTATTACAAAATCTTATCAGAATCTAACTTTATTTTCTTCTGGCTACCATATCAACAAAATGTTCTTCAATTTCTTTAGTTCTGATGTTTTCCTCAGTTTTTTGAACAACAACCATTTGGGAAGCATATTTAAAGTTAGATTATAAAGTGAATGACTGGTTCCTGGTAAACAGCCAGGTGCTGAGTGTCATTCTCTCCTTCCGCATTTTGACCGCCTCCACCTGGTGGCTTCAGGTATCTGACAGCCGACTGGTCTCAGGCTTCCAGGCATAATCTGTAGTTCCACTTGGAACCTGACTATGGAAGGTACAAAATACCCAACTGGGACAGGCCAGCATCCGGGAAGGGTTTCTCTTTTTCAAATTTATTTCCACTGAGCAGCAGTGTCTACTTCAGTGGAAAGGAGACCAAATTCAATTTTCTCAGTTACACAAGGAATTGCATGGAGGAAACCTGAGCAAATTAGCACCCGATAGCCCCTGTATCCCAGCGTTGTTGCTGTGCTGCCTAAAACCTGGCACCATCTAATGCTGTGAAGTCGGCTGGATCCTTAATCTAACACAGGTATCCAAAAGAAAATGAATAGTTGGGCTTCTAGTAATTTATGTGAAAAAGATCTCTTCCTTGCTTCATGAGTTCAAAGAGAATAGAAAAAATTTTAGCTTACTCACCACTGAACCCCACCACAAAACTTAGTGCACAACATATAATTAGTGCTTAATAGCTCTCTAATGAATAAATGAAATTGACAAATATATTGATATTTCCTGCACTTTAAGTGCAACTCAAATCATCCTGTCTCATTCCAGAAAGATGTAAATACAAAAAAACAAACAAACAAACAAAACAAAACGGTAAAGGACCTGGGGCAAAGAAATCACACAATGATTTACATTTCTGAAGTTGTAAAAAACTTTTCCCATATGCATAGACCATAACACCTACAAGGGAGATGAGCTATTATGCAATCTTTTGAATTTATGCCTTGGAACCTTATGGAGAAGAACCACTTCATTATAATAAAAACAAGAGTGAACACTTACAAAGTGTTATTAATATCTCAGTAATCGTACTAAAAACTACACAAATATGGAAAAATTTAATAATCCTATGAGGAGGTACTAATAATTCCCATATTATAGATGAGAAAACTGAGACATAGAGTTCAAGTAAGACACAAATTCATATTGGAGGCAAAATTCAAGCTCAGGAGGTCTGGCTCCAGTTGAATTTTTTTTAAGTTTATTGATTGATTTTAGTAATCTCTATACCCAGTGTGGGGCTGGAACTTATGACCCCCAAATCAAGAGTCATGCGCTCCTCCAACCGAACCAGCCAGATGCCCCTCAAGTTGAATTCTTAATGTCATAAAACATGATTTCTAGTGATGAGATTCTTTAGGTACCTCTCAAGTTAAACTCATAGAGTAGTCCAAAAGGAATTGCTCTTCTACAGAACTGGAGCAAATAGTATTATTGTGTGTGAATACACATCTGATAACATTTATGCCCACGGTATCTTATATTCAGGTACATGTGTATGTATATTTATCCACATTAATACACTCTGGAGGAGGAGGAGGAGGAACAGAAAAAGGAATAGTATTCATAGTCAAAAGAGCTGCAAACATTTATTGAATATTTACTACACACCGTGGTCAGCACTTTTCTTGCATTATTCGTTTAATTCTTCCAAAAAATTTTTGATAGGTGCTACTATTTATCATCTACTTAGTCCATATTGTCAAACTAAAGACTAGCTAAATTAACTTTTTGGTATGTCGGGTGCTCTCCGGAGCCTCATGCAAAGGATTTGTGCTGTGAGAAGAGAGAACACAAATGCTGTGTCCTGAGGGACTGTTCTGAGGATGGGGTTGCTGGAGAAATTAGCAGGGTGGGTTACAACATGTTAACTTTGAGATGCCTATTAGATAACAAAATGCAAACATACAGGAGTGCACAAATGGGGAGATTGGCCCAGGTGGGTGGTGGTCAAGGTGGGGAGATTGGTCAAGGTGATGGTCAAGAGTCCATTCAGAGTGAAAGGAAGGAAACTGGGGAGTGTGGACAGACTCAGAAAGCTGGGAAATGTGAACTGTGGGGCTGAGAGTTTTTGGAAGTTCTCTGCTGATGGCTCCCATTTCCTAGGTGAAGAAGAATGTAAGAGCAGGGAGAGGTATTCAAGGTTGGTGAGAAAGAGATTTGAAAGAGATGGAATGCATTTGGACATGTGATTGGATTTCTGAGCAACAGTAAAAGCCAATTTGAAATTCATAGTTATTAATTTAAAGTGAAACCAAACAGACTGTTTGTTTTGGGTTTTCTCCCCTATACTTTGTGTGGGCATGACCAGAGTACAGTTGGATTTAAATAGGATTGAGGTTTTGGTAGACAAGAAAGGTGAAGGAAGAGATGGACCAAGAATTTGAGAGTGTGAACAAAGGCATTTTGACGTTTCCAGCGGTGATAATGTTAATACTGAGGACAATAATAGCAAAAGCTAACCCGATAGTGTATACTATGTGCCAAGAAGGAACTGTTCTGAGCACATTATATAAATTATTTTTTCTTCACAATAATCTTACGTGGCATGTGTAACTGTTATCATTTCCATTTTATAGATTAGTAAACTGAAGCAGAAAGATTAAGTAAATTATTGAAGGATATAGCTAGTAAATGTTGAAGGCAAGGTTTAAGCCTTTTTATTCCAGGCAGTCTGGCTGCATCTAACAGTAATTCTATACTGCCATGAAGAACTGTGGAAACTATTGAATAAGGAGAGAATTGTGATCATGAAGGATAAAGGTAATGAAATGGTGGAAAGATCAATGAGTTGTAGGTCCCAATGGAGTAAAAAAAATTAATGCTGCAGTTGTGGGTCTTCAATGATATGAAATAAAAAATAAGATGTGTTAGTTGGTGATGAAATTCACAGAATTAAAAATTATGAAAGATGTGCCTATATCTGGAATGATGAGGTCTAGAATAAAATCATGTAAAAGGATGGTTAACGTAATAGAGTCCAAAATCCCTAGGAGGAAAAAAGATCAAGGGATTAAAAGACCAAAGTATTAAAGATATTATCTATAGAGGTATTCAAATGACCAAGACAAAACCAGTTTTAGAGAGAATGACACAGATCCAGATGCAGAGAATGAAGAAGATCAATACTCAGATGATGATGATGGATGGATGGGGCTGCCTGATTTAGCAAATAAAAATAAAGGATGCCCAGATACATTTTAATTTCAGATAAAACCGATTATTTTAGTGAGAGTATGTCCCAAATATTGTGTGGGTCATACATATACCAAAAAAAAAATATATATATATATAGTGTTTTATATATATAGTGTTCATCTGACACTCAGATATAGCTGGGCATCATCTGTTTTAGCTGGCAAGCCTACTAATAAAGCCAGCATCTGAATTCAGATTTGGCTTACTCACAGATTAAGTTCCTAAATTGATATATCTTTATCATTAGTATCAATTTAAGCAAATTAATAAGTTTTACTGTCAGAATTATACTACTAGTCTGCTAAATTAGAGTAAATTTCATTCTATGATCTTACAATATTATATTCATATGAATATATAAAGGTATATGGCATTTTATAAAAGCAAAAGTATTTTAAAAGCACAAACTGCGATCTAAAATTTTTATCACTAGTTATATGTGTAATTAGATATCAATGGGCAGGCTCCCTGATCATCTATGTTGTTAATTCAGTTTAGCGAGTAAGTCCAATTATGATGACAGGAAAATAGCTATGCATTATCACAAATCATCTTTCATCTCTGACATAAATGGGAAAAGATCCCTCTCAGTAATTCCATAGTTATATTTAAAACAAATTTAGCATTGTGTTTGAAGTTATGCTTTTAAAAGCAATAGGCCCTACAGTTTGGAATCAATGCTATAGTAATGTCTGTCATTTAAATATGGCTTTTCTTCTTTTTCCAATGCTATTTCATCCTATTTCATCTTTAATTTAATCCTTATTGAATTATGTAGACAATCAAAAAAGAAATATATGTGTATAAAAAAGATTAGAAATCTAAATAATTCCAAATGAATTAAACATACAAATATTTTGTAATATTTGTCATATGGTGATTTCATAGTCTATTTGGACTTTGTACTATTTTCCTATTATGGGCTTTCCCAACAAATTATATAAGCAACATAAGAAATATACATGGATTATATATTGAAAAAAGATTTGTAATAAATATTTTATAAAATTAAAATGTAAAACTTTTAAAGAGATCTTGTACATAAGATGTCCATTTTTCAAAGTAATATATACACATCATCCCAATGATTTCACAATTCTGTGAAGAATATAGTATAGCTGTAGAATATCTGTTTTGCAAATAAGAAAATCAAGAATAAACAGAAAGCTTAAAATATGACAAACTAATCAATTGCAAGTTTCATTCAAGGACCAGATATTCCTATTATGTTTCTATGATCTTTTCACTACAATAAGCTACATTTCTAGGTGCCCTTATTTGGTACATACTGTACCATATTGTTTCTGTTTTCATTGATATTATAATTAACAGCTATTAAAGATTACTTTATAACTCTTGTTAGCATATTGTTAAATCTCACTAAAACAGTAGTAAAAATATTATTAAGAAAGCGTAAACTGAATGTGACTACAGCTGACAAAGACTAGCAGGGACCGGACTTACCCTCCTAAAAGAAACAACTAAAAAATGAGAAAAAAATTGAAAAAACAACTTTCAAGAAACTGGACATGAGTCAATAAGAGAATGATCCCTGAGAGACAGGAGACATTCAAGAAAAAAGTAAGTTCAGTGATTTCCCTAGTTTACTGCCATGAAAGTTTGCAGTCTGTGTTACAGAGACGGTCAACCCAGGCAGAAGCTGGCAGATTCTACCAGTGGGGAAAGCAGAAATGAAAATATAGGGAGACTAAGGGGGCTAGAGTTCTCAAGACAGTGTACTGGGGAGAAAAGAGCTGCACAGAGAAAGAACTCCAGGTATCTGCAGGTAGCCCTCTGAAAGTATTCAGCTACATACTGAACTGTGCATTTATGGAGAAAAATAACCCAAACCAAAAAAAGGACAACTGAAATGATTAGAGACAGCAGACGTTCTGGAAAGCATGATTCACAGGCATTGCGTAGAGAACTGAGAAGGAGCTTGCCTCAATTATAAGGATACTTACCCCTAGATCTGCACTGCTCTGCTCCTAGCTACAAAACAAAACAAAACAAAACAAAACAAAAACCTTAAAAACATGACCCCAGATTTTCAAATTCTTTCCAAGTCACTAAACTGTGTCACAGAACAAAGTTCAAAAATATTTATAAGAGGGACGCCTGGGTGGCTCAGTCATTAAGCGTCTACCTTTGGCTCAGGTCATGATCCCAGGGTCCTAGGATCGAGTCCCGCATCAGGCTCCCTGCTCCACGGGAAGCCTGATTCTCCCTCTCCCACTCCCTCTGCTTGTGTTCCCTCTCTCGCTGTGTCTCTCTCTGTCAAATAAAAAAATAAAATCTCTTAAAAAAATTTACAAGAACACAAAAATATTCAGCATCCAATAAGGTAAAATTTACAATGTCTAGCATCTGTTAAAAAAAAAATCATCGAAGATGCAAAGAAACAGAAAACAGAAGCCAAAATGAGGAGAAAAATCAATCAAGAAAAAATCAATCTTGGGGTGCCTGGGTGGCTCAGTCGGTTAATAGTCTGCCTTCAGCGCAGGTCATGCATGGTCCCAGGACTCCGGGATCAAGCCCCACATCGGTGTTTCCTGTTTGGCGAGGAGTCCGCTTCTCCCTCTCCCTCTCCCATTCTCCCTGCCTGTGCTCTCCTGCTCTCTCTGTGTGTCAAATAAATAAATAAAATCCTTAAAAAAAAGAAAAGAAAGAAAAATCAATCTTTAAGATAAGCAGAGGGGTGCCTGGCTGGCTCAGTCGTTAAGCGTCTGCCTTCAGCTCAGCTCATGGTCCCAGGGTCCTGGGATCGAGCGAGCCCCGCATCGGGCTCCCTGCTCAGTGGGAAACCTGCTTCTCCCTCTCCCACTCCCCCTGCTTGTGTTCCTTCTCTCGCTGTGTCTGTCTCTGTCAAATAAATAAAATCTTTAAAAAAAAAAAAGAATAAGCAGAAAGTGTCATTAAAACACTATGATAACTGTACTGTGTGTTTGAGAAATTTTGGAGAATTACATAAGACATAAAAAAAACTCAAAATAAACTTCCAGAGATGAAAACAACAATCTGTGAGATGCAAAGTAGGTTAGATTGGAATAACAGCAGATTAGATACTGCTGAGAAAAAAAGGTCAGGAAACTTAAAGTCATAACAAAATAAAGAATCCCAAAAGAAACACAGAGTAAACCAGAATGACAACAATAAAAATGAACACAATGTCAGTTAGCTGTGGGACAACTTCAAGTAGCCTATAATAAGTTCAGTTGTAGTCCCCAGAATTAGGAAGAGAGAGAGAGAGCAGAAAAAAATATTGGGAGAAATAATGGCCAAAAACTTTTCAAGTATGATAAAAACCATAAACCCATACATCCGAGAAGCTCAATTAACCCCAAGCCCTAAACATCATAGCCTATATTACTAAATTGTTCAAAGCCAGCGATAAAGACAAAATCTTAAAAGTAGCCGGGGGGGAGGGGAGGGGATGTTATGTATGGAGGAACAAAGATAAAGATGACAGATTTCTATCACTGAAGTCAGTGAAAGAGCATCATTAAGGTACTAAAAGGTAAAAATGATAAACCTAGATTTCTAAACTCAACAAAAATATCTTTTGAAAGTGAAGGTGAAATACTTTTCCAGATATACAAAATCTGAAAGAATTCATCACCAGAAAATCCATACTATTAGTGTTAAAGGAAGAAAGGGACTACAAATAGTAATTTATGGGCAAATATATAAGATTTTATTCTATTTAAATTTCTCTAAAAGATAAATGACTACAAAAATTATAACAAAGGCAATGTGAGGTTTATAATATCTGTAAAAGTAAAATTAATGAAAAATAGCACAAGAATTGGGAGAGGAGAAATGGAAGTCTATTATAAGATTCTAATAGTATACATTAAAAGGTATAGTATCAACTGAAAGTAACATGTGATAAATCAAAGATATAAATTATAAACCCTAAAGTAACGATTGAAAGAACTAAACAGAATTATAATGAATAAACCACCAAAGGAGATAAAATGGAATCATAAACTATATTTGCTTAATTTGACTAATCTAAAAACAGTCAGAAAAAGAGGAAAAGGAGAATAAAAAAATGGATGGAAAAATAAAAAACAAATATTAAGATGATAGATTTAAATGACCCAAATTAAAGAGGGCATGTTCTCCGTGGAGCACTGGGTGTTATGCACAAACAATGAATCATGGAACACTACATAAAAAACTAATGATATAATGTATGGTGATTAACAAAACAATAAAAAATTTAAAGAAAAAAATTAATAATCTACATTAAATGTAAATGGTCTTATTACCTGAATTCAAAGGCAAAGATTATAAAATTGCATTTTTTAAAAAAAGTAATACCCAAGTGTATGGTCCCTAAAAGAAATACATTTTAAATATAAAGTAATAAATACTTTAAAAATGAAAGAATGGAAAAAGCTATGTTATACTAACACCAGTCAAAAGAACATTAATATCAGTTGAAGTTGGTTTCTGAGCAAAGAATATTAGCAGCGATAAAGTCTTTCATAATAATGAAAGTGTCAAGGACATAATGATTTTACACAGTCATGCAACTAATGACAGAAATTCAAAATATATGAAGCAAAAACTGATTGAACTCAAATAAGAACTAGAAAATCTCAGGTACCTGGGTGGCTCAGTTGGTTAAGCGACTGCCTTCGGCTCAGGCCATGATCCTGGAGTCCCGGGATCGAGTGCCGCATCAGGCTACCTGCTCAGCGGGGAGTCTGCTTCTCCCTCTGACCCTCACCCCTCTCATGCTCTCTCTCTATCTCATTCTCCCTCTCAAATAAATAAATAAAATCTTTAAAAAAAAAAGAAATAGAAAATCTTGAAATTTTAGGGATTTTTAGAAAATATTTTATTAATTTAGAGAGAGAGCACCCACACGTGTGTGCACTGGAGCGGGGATGCAGGTAAGGGCACAGGAAGAGAGAGAGAGAGAATCTCCGGCAGACTCCATGCTGAGCACAAGCCAGATGCAGGGCTCAAACCCAGGACCCTGAGATCATGAGCTGAGCCAAAATCAATGAGTTGGATGCTCAACCAACTGAGCCACCCAGGTGCCCTTAAAATCTTAGGGATTCCACCCAACCACAACAAATTCACATTGTTTTCATGTGTAGATGAAAAATTTACCAAGACAGAACATAGTATTGGCAAAAAAACAAATATCGAAACATTTTAAAAAATCATGTCATACCAAGTATGTTCTCTATAATCAAAGCAGAATCAAAACAGAAAGATCTCTTGAAAATCACCAGACATTTGGAACATAATAATATACTTCTAAACAACCTATGGTCAAAAAAGAAATCAAAAGAGAAATTGGATATTTTGAACTGAATGAAAATAAAACAGCTAAATTTATGAGATGCTGGTAAAGCAGTGCTTAGGGAAGAATTTTTACCAGCACATTCCTATATTAAAAAGGAGAAATGCCTCATATCAGAGACCTCAGATTCCACCTTTAGAAACTAAAGAAGACTGATTAAACCCAAAGTAAAAGAAAGAAAATATTAAAGATCAGAGTGAAAATTAATGAGATAGAAACAATTAATGAAACCAAAAACTGGTTTTTGAGAAAATCAATAAAACTGGCAAAATTCTAGCTAGTCAGAACAGAAAATAGAGAAAGAAAATAAAAACCACCCAGTAAGAAATGAAAGAGGTGGCATCACTATATACACTAAAAATAGTAAAATGATGATCAGTGCATATTACGAACAACTTTATGCCAAAAAAAAATTTAAAACTTTAACAAAATTAAATGGACAAAACTTTTAAAAGACAGAAGCAAGATTTTAAGAAGAAACAGATGACCTGAATAGTAGCCTATATCTATTAAAGAAAAAGAAGTTAAAATTTTTCCCAAAAAGGAAATTCCAACCTCAGATGGCTTTACTGATAAGGATAAAATACTAGTTCTACACAAACTCTTCCAGAAAATTGAAAAGGAGGGAATCTTTTCCCATTTGTTCTAGAAAGTCAGTATTACCCTGAACCAAAACCAGATTTTACAAAACGAGGAAACTATATATCCACATTTTTATGAACATAAATGTAAGAATATTAAAGAAAAATTTTGCAAATTGAATCCAGGACTATATCACATGAAAAAAATAACATGACTTATTGGAGTTCATCCTACAAATACATTATTTAGAGACTTGACTAGTACCAAACAAATGAGCTAAAGTCAAGAATGGAGATGCTTCTGGGACAGAGAAAAGGGAGGGAAGGGGCAGGGGGTAGAATACTGATTTTTATAAGAGCCGTGTTGAACTCTTTGACTATGTATAACACTGATAAAAATGGACACCAACAAAAGGATTTATATTCAGTACAGATTATAGCACATTAACTATGGCATGAATATTAAATTGATTATAAATTGATTCTTAAAGCAAAGAATATTTCACCATTTGAACTTGCGACAGTCTTCATCACCTATTGTATGGTGGTAGCTAATATATAGGTGTCTAAATATATGTGCACATTTATGTATGAATTTGATGTGGATGATGTTCTCCTAGGAATATCAGAAGGCCTTCTGCAGCAGAATTGAGACATAACATCACACTCAAGTTACATAGCCTCATCCTAAAGTGAGAAAAGGGCTTCCCAGTCAGTTAAAAAATTGAATGCAATCTGATTGAGGTTATTATCTTACCTCAAGGAAGAATACATCAAACAGAAGGAGCCTTGGTCAGCAAAGTAAACAAAGTAAAATTTGAATCTTCCTAGTAAATGCTGGCAAGAAGGTGCCCTGCTTACATAACATAGCCCGATGGCCCCAGTGGCTTTTCTGTTCCTAATGAAGAAATAAATTCACTCAACTTTCATTATTTGCTGCCATTAAATGTTTGAGTCACTTAACCAATTCTCCTTTATTCTGATTCCAGGCCCATCACAAAGCTATAAAGATCCAATACAATCATCAGAGGACACAAATATGTAGCAACCTTGGTAGCTGCATTTCTCGTTGGAAATTATTATAATATATGTTTATTTTCATCTAGTTTAAAGTGGGTTGCTATCTAAGATATTAATCAACATTTAATATGCTGGAAAATATTTTTTTTTAGTTTGTAATTCTGAGTTAGTGGAAATTAAATAGAGGATAATACTTTTAAAACCATCAGGGACTATGTGTTTGAGATAAAGCTGAAGAGCAACATATATTCTAATTTTAAAATACCGAATTACATTTGGGAATAAGAATTTTCTTTCTCTGAGTTGTAATAACCCTGGGAAACATTTAAAAGGCTTGAGAGCTTTTGAACTTAACAGGTGAAGTGTTAAACTAGTTCAGATAAAGCAGTTTAGCCAAATTGTAATTGTTTTGTGTGATGTTTAAAAAAATTCACTTACAAATAAAAAAAAAAATCTCTGGAGCTTAATATATATCATAGGTTATGTCTACTGTATAAATTGTATCTTCAGTAGCTCAATAGTACCCTAGTAGTCTTGAGAAGATAATGCAATTTACAATTTACTAAATTATTCCCTAGGCAGTTTACACAGTAGGAGTATATGATCTATTAAAGTCAAAGTACAATTTATGTAAAGGCTATAATTCCTCTGGGTCAAGAGGTGACTTCAAGCTAAATATTGGAAATTCAATCATTCTCTCACCTAAGATTTACTTGTATTTAAAAAAAATACAGTGAAAAATTTTTAAAAATGGTATCATGATCTTTGAGATCAGTTTGTATAAATTGTAAAGCACATTTTAAATTAATATTTAAATTCTGATTTTTCTACTAAAATTTCTTAGACTCGATTTACTGCATATGACATTTTATAAAGGGAAGAGTTAGAAGGATCCTTGGAACAACCCCACTAGCCCAGAAGGATAAGGCCATAAAACATGAGACAGGAGCTAGGAAAAACTCTTTTTTTTTCATACCTTATACTAAGGATTCCCTGATTTTCCACAAACTTTGATTTACTTATTTCAGATACTTAGGGAAGACTTATTATTCATGGATGTTTCATGTATAGGACAGAAATGAATCAATAATTTTCAAGTGCTAATCTGAGAACGTCTACAATGCATCTGATTTCAGCAAAAACAAAATGGCACCTCCAGTGAGATGTTGATCATTATTGGCTCTGAATCATGGAATAGAAAGTGAAACAAGAAATGAACACAAGAGAAATATGGAGAATCCTGTAGGCAACTGACCAAGAATTTTGGATATCCATTTTCTATAAGTACTCAACCTGACTGATTTTCACTTTGTTTTGCTTAGACCAGGTGCACAGTGCAATTGATGGCATGTCATCCCATCTCAATTGCTTTGAATGTTGACACCTACTTCTACTCTTTTTGATTATGCATTTATTTGTGAATTTAGCAAGTATTTATTAATATCCGTGTGCTAATTGTAGCTATTACTCCCCAAAATCACTTTTAAATAATCCATCTTTAGTCAAAATGGACTGTGTCCTTAACTGAAGTCTTTCTTCCACTTACTCTACATTCCTTCTCTATCTAGTAATGTGTTTGGCCATTAACCTGCAGCATTCAGTGCTGTCAAGCTGCTCTTCAGTAAATCAAATTCCCTGAGGAAGGAGGGAAAAGGAGGAGCTTTTGTCTCATATCTAACCAAAAGTACAGTATGTCACCAAAGCCTGTCCTTCACTGAAAATTTTGAAAATCTTCTCACCATTTTCTCCTCAAAAGTTCCACTCTAACTCTCCAATTTATCTAAGATATTTTAAAAAGAACAAATCCATATAAATGTTCATCATTTGAGGATTTTTTTTCCTTGTTTGTTTTGAAAGGGAATAGTCAGTATCTCAAGTGAATGTTTAATAGGTAGAATTTCAGGGAGTGTTGCAAAATAAAATGAAGCAATTTCTTTTTTATATTTTTGAGGAAGTTGAGGAGATCTGGAGGTCCCTGTTTCCCTTACATTGTATGACAGGATGATTACCTATTTTTCTATAAGCCTGGCCCTGATCTCCCTGAACCTGGGCAAATAACTATTTCAATTTTGCTAAGCCTAGAAATGGTTTAAGTATTACACTAAGTGCAACTTGAAAACAAGCATTCAGAGAACCTGACTTTAAAAACCTAAGAGGAGAGGAGAGTAAATTGTGGGTGGACAGAGTTAGATTTGTGGGAGTTAAGTAAACAGGAAAGCAAAAAGCTGAAAAATATATATCTATGTCTGAAAAATAATTAAACTGAGTTCCTGACATTAAAAAGTTCTAATAGTCCAAACAATATGTACAAAACATTTTAGTTATAATTCTTTGAATAATTTGACTGGAGATTTTTGAAATAATTAACCAAGTGGGAGGAAAGTTGACTTGTGTATAAACAGTTTATCTATGAAATAAAATTTTAATAATTTTTAACACTACCAGAAAAGAATGCTTTGCCTTCACAAGTCTTAATAATAAATAATAAATCTAAAAGTAAAAGACAAAAAATATATCCCAAAGTCATAAAGCAACTGCAGAAAATCTATCTAATTCTTCAGTGTATATACAGGCTATTTTACAAAGATCCACACTCTCATTTTTACTATAACATTTATATTTTCCAAGGATATTCCCAAGAATGGAATGGACTGAACTTGAAAACATTGAAATAATAAAAATGAATGCAAATGCTGAACACAAAGAAATAACAAATAAGAACACAACTTGTAGAAATAGAAAAAATAGATAACTGTAGTTTGTTAAGATGTGTTAAATTTGGGATTTGTCAACATTACATTTCTCCACACTTGATTCTTGGCTAACATGCTGAGCTCGCATACATAGAAAGAGTCATTATTCTTCAAGTTTAATGAAATAGAAACCAGAGTACTCTAGAGAAGATCAACAAAGCAGAAGCTGGTTCGTTGAGGATAAAAAGCCTAACAAAACAGATAAATCTCTGGGAAAATTGATCAAAAAATAGAGAAGACATAAACAATATAATAAAAGAAATAAAGAAGAGACTAAAATGATAAGAGAATATAATCAATAGCTATATGGCAATGATTTTGAAAGCAAAATTTACAATTGCCAATAAAAATACATCTCATCAGAACTGACTCAGTAAGAAACAAAGATCTTGAGTGATCCTAAACACATATTTGATACGTATTCCCTCTTCATGCTATTAATAAAAATGTTGAAGAGGAAAAGTTCAAATAAAGTATTCTCTGAAATGCTGCTAGAAACTTACCTTCAGGTTAAGAGACCACTATTAATCAACAATGTAATAGATGTCTGTCATTCTTAGCTATAATTTTAGATTGACATGATTTATTCATGTAGGTTTTTAGTGAGCACTGCTTCCTTTTCCAAAGAGGTCATAATCAATGATTAATCCTATACCACTAATGTGTTAATCAGTAGTTAAAAAGTCTCCCCACCTTTTTCCTTCTCACTGCCCCTGCCTTAGTTGATAGGTTCATGATTTCTTGTATCAAAAATCCTAAAAGCTTCCAAAATGTTTTGGGTTTTTTTTCTTCCAATCATAATTAATTAATCTTTCTACTAATCAAATTTAAAATATTTTTAGATGGGGCACCTGGGTGGCTCAGTGGGTTGAGCATCTGACTCTTGGTTTTGGCTCAGGTTGTGATCTCAGGGTCATGGATCAAGCTCCTCATCTAGTTCTATCCTCAGTGGAGAGTCTGCTTGGGATTCTCTCTTTCTCCCTTTCCCCCTGCCCCTCTCCCCACTCATGCTCTCTCTCTAAAATAAATCAATAAATCTTCAAATAAATAAATAAATATATTTAGAAATTTACCTCAAATTAATGGTCAAGTAATTTTAATCTTTCAAGATATTTGACCCATTTTTAGCCTCCAGTGATGATATATACTCTGATTCTCTCAGATCTGCTTCTTTTAAAATAATATAAATAAATATATGTATATAAACATATAATATTAAAACAATATAAATATATTTATTTTGCATGTACATAAAATATGCATCTATAAGTGATATAAATATGTGTGTGTGAGTACACAGCTGTTCCCAAAATCCCCAAAGAAATCCAACTTTGTAAATTCTTAGCAAAATCTATAAAATTCAATACAGTTTCTTATATTAAAATGTCAGGTATATTCACTTATTATTTCTCTGTCACCAAACAAAGCAAGAGATCAAATTAATCCCTAATGCAAACAAATGGATCATTTTGGCTTATTTATACAAAAATACCTACCATGTCTTTATCTCTGGATAATAATAATTATCCAGATTATTTATAAATAAGATTATTTATAAATCTAATATTTATGAATAAATATTGAACTAATAAATTCTCTCAGATCACGTAATGCAAAACTATAGTGTTAGGTATTTTAGTATTTTGGTACTTAGGAATCTACTATCATACCCTTAGAAAGGTGTATCATTGAATTATATGATAAGTCTGAAGAAAATATAAATATAAACACATCAGAAGTGGAAAAAAACACATTCGGTGTACACATTCTTTTTGGCAGTTGATTAGAACGTCATCTTTTAATACATATCACAATAAATACCAGGGCCTATCAGATCTAAATTGAAGTTTCAATGACAAAATTTAGTTTTAAAATAATAAGGTTCCTCTATGACCAAGTTATGGAACACTCTTAGATATCTTTATCACGTAGTTAAAGTCAAATTTAATAATGTAACTGCCAATATTACTGTTATCATAGAAGCATGAAAAAAAATTTTTTTCAGAAATGTATTTGAAGAAATAGTCCCCAGAGAAGAGGAGGACAGAACAAAAAAGTAAGGGCACAAACCCCAAAATAACATAAATACACACATACTCAGGTAGTGCACAATGAAATTGACTTAAAATTTCCTCTGAGCGGAGACCTGAGCATGATCTCAATTCTCTATGCAGAATGTTAAAAGAAAAAAAAGGCAAGGATTCAAATGACAAAATACATTCACACACATTTTTAAGCTACTCTATTTTATTATTATATAAGAAAGGGAATTTTTAAAGTAAAATTTTTTTCTGATCAAAAAGTTAACATTTTTTACTGCATTTAGATGATGCTAAAATAGTCAACTTAATGAAAAGAAAGACTCCCAACACAAAAAAAAGTTTTAAATATTACTTTTAGAGTTTAGAGATTTTCAGAAATTTAAGCTTCTCAACAGCTGTGACATAATGATATTCTATATATCAAATGAAATTAATACAAGATGAGATGACTCTTTCATCACAGCAGGCAGACTAAAGTTTAAAAAAAACTGAATATGAATCAAGTTATTAGGCATTTAAAGGGCAACTCAGGTATGCAGGAATACAGAAATATTTATCTTGAACTGAGACTTTAATATACTATATAATCAAAGGTATTTTTAAGAAATGATATTATTTTAAGAATAACTGCTAAATTTGAAAAATATCCCTCCTTCCTTTTCCTAAAAAGTCTATTTAACTAGATATAAAGAGATTTCTTTAGTCTCTTTATATTGATTGCTATATTTATGTAAGGGATACAGTGAGAGAAATTCTGCAGTTGCCACATAATACATAAATCTTACTTTAAATAATTCTCTTATGAATGCTAATAACTTCCTATTCTGATCTAAACATCTGCTTATGATTCCTTACTGTCTATGATAATGTGCTTGGATTTTCTCAAGCTTTAATATCACATATCAAATGAGAAATCCATTTTTTTCTGTATGTCACAATTTTAAGTAAAATATATAGTATTACTTCAACTAGAAAAATGTGTATTTCTCATAATAGAAATATATACATTCTAAAAAGTGAATTTATTCATTGTTTATTTCTTTCTCAAAGATTAGCCCCTATTCTCGTCTTTTTTGAAAATGCATAAAAATATAGCTGGGGCTGCATACTTGTGTGTGTTTATGAAATAATTTCAGATATTTTTATTTTATAGACAGAATATATTTAAAATCTTACACATAAAAAATATATTCAGTATGGGATACTGAAGTATAGGATACACAGATCATGCTTTTATAGTTGGGCCTAAAGTCTTTCTTAAAGAAATATTTTTTAAAATAAGATTTGTTACAAAAATGTTTAAGCAGACTTATAAATGTTGTATTGGTATATATCCATGGACTTTTAAATTTAAAATTTAAAATTCCATTTCATCAAACCACATGATCATCTCAATAAATGTAGGGAAAGCATCTGACAAAATCCAACACATTTTCATAATAAAAAAAACCATCAACAAACTGGGAATAGAAGGGCACTTCCTCAACTTGATAAAGGGTATCTTTGAAAAAAAAAACACAAACAAGTTGATACTTGGTGAAGAACAGCTGAATATTTTCCCCTTAAGATTGGGAACAAGACAAGGATGTCTAGTCTTACCACCTCTATTCACCATTGTCCTAGAGAGTCCAGTCAAGACAATTAGGCAAAAAAAATAAATAAAAGGCATCCAAATTGGAAAGAAAAACTATATTTGCAAAGGACACAATCTTGTACATAGAACGTTCTAAGAAATCCACTGAAAAACTATTAAAATGAATGAATGAATTCAGCAAGATTGCAGAATACTGATAAACAAAAATTTGTATTTCCATAAACTAAAATGAACAATCCAAAAAATCCAAAATTAAGAAAACCACTCTATTTACAACTCCATCAAAAAGAAGAAAATTCTTAGGAATAAATTTAACAAAATACAAGATATTTATCCTAAACTATAAAATATCATTGAAAGAAAATAATGATCTAAATATCTGATGAGCTATGCCATGTTTATGGATAGGAATATTCAATTGTGTTAAGACTGCAATACAGATTCAATAAAATTGAATTGATCTGCAGATAACTTATCTACAGAGTCAATGAAATCCCTATCAAAATCCCAGCAGGCTGAAATTGAGAAGTCGATCCTTAAATTCATATGGAAATTCAGTAGATCCATAATAACCAAAACAAGTCTTAAAAAAAAAAAGTTAAGTTGGAAGACTTAAAATTAACAATTTCAAAACTTATTTAAAAAGTACAATAATCAATACAGGTGGCACTGGCCAAGGATAGACATAGATTAATTATTTATTATTAATGAAAGTCCAGAAATAAACCCTTACCTTTATGGTCAATGGATTTTCAACAAGGGTGTTCAGACAATAAAACAGGAAAGAAAATCTTTTCAACAAATGGTGCTGAGACAACTGGATATCCACACACAGAAGAATGAAGTTGAACCCCTTCCTCACACCAAACACAAAGTTGGCCTAAAATGGATCATAGACCTAAACATAAGAGTTAAAAGGATAAAATTCCCAGAAGAAAACACAGGAGGAAATATTTGTGTCTTTGGGTTAGGCAATGGTTTCTTGGAAATGACTGTGAAAGCTCAAGGGATGAAAGAAAAATATATATTTTTTATATATATATTTTCAAAATTAAAAATGTTTGTCCTTCAGAGGACACCATCAAGAGTGTGAAAAGATAACCCACATAATGGGAGAAAATACTTGCAAACCATGTACTTGATAAAGAATTTTTATCTAAAATAAAAGAAATTCTTATAACTCAAAAATAAAAAAACATAAAGAATTCCATTTAAAAATAAGCAAAGGATATGAATAGATATTTCTCTAAAAAAGATATAAAAATAGCCAATTCGCATATGAAAAGATGCTAAGCATCATTATTCATTAGGGAAATATAAATCAAAACCACAATGACTTCAGCCATACTTGGATGACCATAACAAAATAATGACAAGTGTTGGTAAGGATGTGAAGAAATTGGAACCTTCACATATTTCTGGTGGTAAGTGAAAATTGTGCCGCTACTTTGGAAAATAAGTTGGCAATTCCTTAAAATGTTAAACACAGAATTACTGTATGACCAAGTAATTTCACACCTAGGTATACACACCCAAGTGAAATGAAATCTTACATCTATATAAAATCTTATACATGTAAATTATAGCAACATTATTTATAATAGCCAAAAAGTAAAAGCAACTCAAATGTCCAATTAATTAATGGATGAATAAAATGTAATATATCCATACAATGAAATATTATTTACCAAAAAAATGATTGAAGAATGAAGTTCTTATACATGCAACAATATGGATGGACCTTGAAAATGTTACACTAAGCAAAAGAAGCCAGCCACAAAAAACTGTATATTGTACAATTCCATTTATATGAAATGGTCAGAATAGGCAAAAATAGAAAGCATAGTAGTGATTGCCCAGAGTTGAGAAAACGTGAATAAGAGGGAGTCACGGCTAATAGGTGTGATTTTTTTTCCAGGGGAATAATGAAAACATTCTAATATTAGATTGTGGTGATGTTTGCACAACTCTGTGAATATGCTAAAAACCATTGAATTCTACATCTTAAGTGAGTGAACTAAATGGTATATAAATTATATATCAATTATGCTATTTTTTAATGTTAATCTGATTATCTTCTTAAAAAAGAAACAATACATTTATATTGTCCCAAACACCAAAAAAAATTAAATTGGGGGAATTTCCCTCAACTGCACCAACTTCTTTACTTGGCAGTATCAAATCCTGTGGAATCTATCTCAGCAATCTTTAAATCAGTTCTATTCTCTTTACGCTCACTTGCCCTTGCTTCAGTTGAGTATGTCATTGTTTACAATCTAAATAATCACAGCATCTTGCCAAAAAATTCTTGCTGCAAGCCACCAGTCTACTCTCTCCAGACCAGCTACTCACTGACTACATATTTGACTTCCTAAAGTACATGTTCTTATAGAAATTCCAAGTTCCCCCATAGCTCTCAAAATTAAGTCCAAAACCTTTAGCATAGATACAAGGTACTTTTCAGCCTGACCCCACACAAAAAAATTAACCAAATACCCTGCAACTTTCCAACAAGTACTCAAGACTCAAGATAATCTTCCAAGCAACTTAACTTGCTACTTTTTCAACACATATGTGTTAAGCCTCGGTACTTTCATATAATACATCCCCTCCACCTTTCACCTTTCCTGACTGATTAATGTTTATCAATTAAGGCCCAAGTTTAAATGCTACCTTTTCTATGAAGTCAGTTAGGAGACCCCTCAGGCATATTTAGTGACTCCTTTCTTCTTTGGAAAGAATTGCATTCATATCCTCATTATGGTATTGAACACTATTGTGTTGTTATTATTTGTTTACACATCTGTCTCCTCCAAGAGACTGTGAGATTAGTGATACTTTTATTCATCCTTGATATTCCAATGCTTCTATTGCAATGCTTGTTATACTAGGAAATGCTTCATTAATATTTATTAATGCATGGAATGTATACAGAAATAATAAATATGTACACATACCCATTTGCTTCAGGGTAAGTGGAGAGGCAAATCCTCTAAAAGCCCTACTCTTAAATTTACTACTTCACCCAGACTTTGGCATAGGATATTAGAGCTAGGAGGACCTTTTGCTAATTTAACTTGGTAAACTAAAGTCAAAAGATGTTCTCTAAGTATTCTTAAATCTCTAAAATTATAAATCCAGAAAAATTTTAACTCACCGCAGAAAATATTTGGCTAATGTTGTGTATTAACAAATCATTTATTAACCAAAATAAAAAAGTGCTTTTTGTTACTGATGAGGAAAAAAAATTAAAATCTAATATATCATATGATCTAAAACAAAAGAAAATATGCTGAGTTAAAAACTGCCCACCAGGAAATGTAAAAGCTAAATTTGTAGATTCATGGATTAATTATAGTGAATCATAATAATTTTCCAACAATATGCTCTTATTAATTAGTGATGATGTCATAAATAAATTTTTTGTTGGCAGATACATCCTAGGTAATTAGTACAGATTTCATTATTGTGAGATAATGAAATTATGTTTCTAGTCAGCCTCATATCCATCAATCCATCAATGCATTTCCAGTACATTTTAATAGATGTTAAATTAATGGAAATCACAAAACTAAATATCTAACTCAACCTCATATTTGGTATTTGACTTCCATTTGTCTCTGAAGTTTGAGATAAATTTGAAACATTATCAACAAAAATATGGTGTATTTACCAATATACAGTATGCTTTTTTATAATATAATAAATAGCTAAAAAACATAGAAGCTTTTAATAAAATTCTAGTTTAAAATGCTTTTAGATGAAATGATAATATTAAGTACTATGAAAATATATGACATTTTAAATAATCATATGCATTAATTAGTTTTAGACTGATATTTGCAATTATAATATTTCAATTACATCATGATACCTAATTTCCAAAATTGAAATTAGTTGTACTAACATGATAAGGTATACTAAAAGCTACAGTGCTAACATCCTCTAGAAACTTAGGAGTGATTAGCAAAGAAAGATATTTTTCAAGTATCCACATGCAAAAACTAAAATTTACCTTGCCTTACATAATGAACACACAAAATTAAATAACAAAGGATAAATCTTAAAAACGTTTGCACATCTTGTGCACAAAAATATAAGTTGTTATTAAAACATATCCATATATGAAATAAATTTAGCATACTAAATTAGAAGAATTCAGAACACTTGTCTTAGGAATTTCTTGGGAAACTTTCCATTTTTTTCCCCTCATTATGATCTAAAGTAAACAAAAGGAATCAAAACTTCTGCCAGCTATATAATTCAAAAATATAAGAAAGAATCTACAGTTACATGCTTGGAGAGACAAAATCCTTAGTGTCTTTTTGTGTCATATGCCAATAATTTAGTTTCATTTAAAATAATGCAGGGAATATAAACCTTTCACCCCAGCTTCATACATCATTCAAATGGAAATATACATACCTGCCCACACCAACCATATTCCAACATTGTAGTGTTGAAAAATATAAGGCTTTCAAGATTCTGAATATGTGTGTAAATGCTGTTGATCCATTCAGAAAGAATCTGCTATTTTCCCTCTGCAAGGAGTGGTTACCAACTACAACTTCTTACGTGGCCATCAACACTGCCACAATCCAAGCTTTGTTGTAATGTTGTAGTCTTATAGCTAAAAACCTGTTGATAATGAACCTGAACCCATTATTTTGAGTCAATGAATTGAAAGAAATAGGGCAAAGAATGAAAGCCACAGGGCCAATTACAAGCATTCTTTGATGTATTACTTGCTAGCACCCACCATATCACTTTGTGTCTTTGTCTTGATCCCCTCTGTTACTCATTAATTATTCTCGAAGGGTTAAAGTTCAGAGAGCTAATTGCACAAACCGTCTTTCTTGGTAGGGATTCTCCCTACTTTGACACTTTCCCCAACTGTGCCCAGCCACCTTGTATTATGCCAATTAACCCAATTCTTGGCATTTTTGCTTGTCCTTCCAGCATCTTTTCAAGTTTTGCCTAAAATATTTTCACTGGGTTGCCTACAAAATAAACCAAGACAACTTTAAGATGTGATTAAAACTTTACTCATGATATAATCTTTCCTAAACTTCTAATGATGGTACAGCAGTTAAATTTTCTTCTGTACTAATTATGCCATAAACAAAATATTATTTATAACAAATAAAATTATTTTAACTAATTGTTGAACATTTTGTAATATTATATTGTTCCTCTACCCTTCTGATTCACAACCCATTTTAATAAAAATGACTTTTTTTGCCCATTTGTCAGCCAAGATCTGAAATTATATGATTCAGTTTTTATTATGGCATGTTGGTGAGGTTTCCATAATATATGACCTAAGTAGTATTTCTAAAGTATCAGGATATTCAATGGAATCAACTGGTGAGTCTACAGACTTTATGGAAATTTTCCATATTTGACTTTTGTTATAATTCTGAAATATAATTCCAAAAATAATCATGCCTTACAGTGTGCTTCCTGGGATGTATAATGTATATCATGCCTCATACTTCTTTATATTTTTCAAAATCTTCAAGAATCCATGGCTTTCAATATAATGCAGTTTTAATAAGTATCTGACAATTGTTTGAAAGCCCCTATATCAGAGCTTTGCAATAATTAAGTACTTGATTTCTTTTCAATTAATGCAGTTGTGTTTTCATTGATTAGTAATTATTGAGCAGCTACTAAATAACAAGCATTTTCTAGCTGCTGTGGATAAAGGGTGAATTAATCATACAGGGTCTCTGCCCTCACAGAAGTTTAGTCTAATGGTGTTGTCAAAAGATCAACAGATAAACATTAGTATAAATACTAATTAACAGAGGCTAACTAGAAGAAGGAGGAGACTCATTAACAAACAGGACCATTAACTTAAAGAATAAAAAAGAGGCAGGCATACAAAGAGTAAGGCAGAAGGAACAGCATATGCAAAAGTTCCTCATTAGAAGTAAGCTTGTAGAATTTGAGGAACTAACTTAAGGCCAGTTTGTATAAGGAGAAAAGAATGGCTTTGAACTAGATTAGGAAGATAGGTAACAATCAGATCACACAGGGTGTTTTAGATTGTGACAAGAAGTTACATTTTATTTAAGGAACAATGCATATAATGTGGTTGATTTTTCTACTGCTGAGAAGAATACAACAAAGAGTTTTTAAACTAAGAGAGAAGTAAAACAGAGGATCCACTTCTAAGTAGAAATTTCATAAATCTTATTATTTCTGTGGTAGAGAGGTTTTTTTTGCATATACTGATAAAACTTTACTTAAAAGTCTAATTTATAGAACTAGTTTGATCACGTGGATTGCATTTATTAATCTCCATTAAGCAGATGATAGAATGCTATGCTCGACAAAGTATGTCAAAAGAACAGGCCAATAACTTCTTGGTTTAAATAAAAATATGTTTAAAAGCCCAAAGCATGTAATTGTTGAATAAGATTTTTTAAAAGTTTGTTTATAGATTTCATTAAATGTCACAAGCATAAAATAAGCCCAAGATGAAGTTAAAATGAAATTATTAGCTCCAGTGAGGTTAGACCAATCATTCATTCAAAGTTACATAGATATCACCTTTAGCTGGAGCTATGTATTAAATGTATTTGGTTAGTTCATTCACAGTGTTATCGATGACAGAACTTTCCAGATTGACCTTTTGATAAAGCTAACACAAAAATAACCAACCATGATCCAAAGTTATTAAATGTATCCTTTTAACCTCTCTTTCATAAGATGCTCTAACATTAACATTTGGATGGCAAAAAATAGTTCCATGACTTAATTGACTCTTACATAACATCTGCAAAAATACATCTTTCAGAGCCTGTAGCTTGCCTATTCCTCATTTTTAGAATGCCAATTATTCTTTTAAATTTAACTTCTTTCACACATGATTTATTAAGATATTAAGCTATTTTCCTTAATAAAAATTAATGGTAAATGATAGTTTTAAAAAGTAGTTTGATTCTAATGATTTTCCTCTCTTAACTCAAAGTTCCATACTCAAAGAGAGGTGCTCTGAATTGATGTTAACCCCTGCCCCAGAATTCAAAGGACTTATTTGCTTTATTACAATCCCCTTCATTCCCCCAGCCCAGTTTTTTCAAAATAATATTTATGTCTCTATTTCTGGCTATCAGATAATGGGCACTTTCCCAAAATAATGACACCATATTAAGGACCAGAGAATTAGAGAAGGGCCAACTCCAAATTACCATTCAATTGTTCTTGTACTCATTTTTTAGAATCTTGAATATTTCTTTACCATTACCGTCCCCACTGTTTCCGAAATGACAATGCTGTAAGACACTGCATTTCTCCCAATGAATTGTTTGTTTGCACCAAATGCAAAGTGACAATATACATACTTTGAGAAAGTTGGATCTTACTTTTAGGAATGAGATCCTAGAAGAATGGTTACTTGACATTAAACAGGAAAGAGAGAAAGTAGAATGTTCTGTCGAGTCATGATTTTAAACTTCCATCCCCTATTTGTGCTACTAGTAAACTGCTTGCATAAAAACAAAATGGAAATTATAAAATTATATAATTTCTGCTCCCACAGTTGTTTCCTCATGTCTCACACGATTATTCTTCCAATATATTCCCTTCTGGATCTATAGGTGAGATAGTTCTGAATCTGCCAAATGCCAAATGAATCTGCCAAAAGTAGCGAAGTCACATCCTTAGAGCAGCAACAGTAATAAGTGAGCAATTTTCCTTTGGTAAATTTATTCACTCTCTGAATTAATCTGCCACTATTAGGACCATAACATGAAATTTTATGGCAAAACTCTTTGGTACATGAACCACAATCAGTTAGAGGTCAAGGAAGAAAAGATATTTCAGCCAATGTTAAAAACTTCCAACTAAGCCTAGATGACACCAATTCACAACCTTGGGTCCAGAATTTTATTCCAACAAAACTCTGCTTAGAATATATTTATTTGGAATAAATGATATTTAAAATGGTGTTAAATATTTTACTACACCATTTCATAAATTCAACAAAATTATTTATCTTTTAAGAAAGTGTTTCAGGTGAAAATTAAAAAATAAAAATTGCTGTATTTAATATTTGGGCTCTCCAAAATACGTAACCTACCAAAACAGAAGGTCTAGGGTACTAAGAAATATTGACTGGGAGAGATCTATCCGACTTTCCATATATAAATTGAAAATGTATATAATAAAAGACCAACATTCTATATTCCTTTACTATTTTTCCAAAGTACATAGGGTGTTGACTCAAGAACTATAAGACTGCTCACAAATTGAACTACAAATATTATCAAATATATCTCCTTTTCTACAAATTCTGTACTCAGCAAATTGGAATGCTACATTCCATTGTTTATCTTAACATCACCCTTTACAATCTAGTTATGATTTCAGGGGTAGGTGAGGTAGAAAGTATCTTTGAGAACAATTTAACTTCCTTCCCAACGAAAGAAAAAGAGCCTTTCAGTATTAATGAAAAAAGATCTTTCAACCTGTAATTAAATGCCTCCAGTAACAGGAATTTCAAACCTATTCTGCTGTTGGATCAATCTACTACATTAAGTGTTTATTTTTTATCTTAAACTGTAAATCACTGCATTCTAACTCCTACATGATAATTTCTGTAGACCATTTTTCCTACCGGAATAATGTGGACTAAGATTATTTTCTCCATATAACAATCCTTCAGAAAACACTTGCTATCACAATTCCCTTAAATCCAATTTCTGAGATAAATATGTAACATATTTCTTTATCCTTTTTTGTATGACTTTGTTGTCAAGTTCTTCACCATCTCTCACATTTCAGAGTTCTTGCACCTGCTGTTCCTTCTGCTTGGACCACTATTTCCTGGCCCCTTACTGATCCAGACTACCTGTTTCTCGTTCATCAGATCTTAACCTAGGAACGAATTTCTTTGGGGAACTTTCTCTAATGCTCCCAAAGATTGGCTTAACCACTCCCACCTCCACCCTTAGTGTTGCTGTAGAAATGTGTACTGACCCATTATGGGACTTTTCATAATGTAATTCTGTTTTTTTTTCCCTCCATGTTTCCAATTAGACTTCCAGCTCTCTTTCAACAGAACTTCCTTACTTAACATCTCCAAAACTGAGCACATGGTAGATGCAGCTAAATGTTTGTGAAATACTTGGAAAACCAAAGAATGTGGCAGGATGATGAACATCTGTGTTCCTCAGTTTCTTTATATATAAAATGGAAATGAGAACAGTATCTTGCAGTTACTGTAAATATTGAGTCAATATATATGAAAATCTAAGAAAAGTCCCTAGTACATAGGAAGGTCTCAATAAATCTTGGTCATTATTTTTCTGTGGCCAACTAAAACCCTTCCTTTTTTACATAAGCTAATGCTAAACTATGTCTACACAATTTTGTACTTACAGTGTTGATTTTTTAAATATAAAGGAAGAGCTTATCATTTATATTTGTTACTTTTCATCTTAGCCAATTGTTCCAGATAACTGAAATACAAATACATTTAACATCATCACTGAAGATATTAATAATAGATACACACATAAACTATATATATGAAGTATATATTTATATTTATATAAATATTATACACATTAATACACAGAAACAAAGACAGAGAAACAGAGATGGGGTGGGAAAAGAGGGACAAAATGGGATATATAGAGAGGGAAATTTATTAATTAAGTACAAGGACTTTGGACACAATCTTGGGTCTAAGTCTTGCACCTGATGATTGCACAAATTTGAAAAAGTTGTTTACTCTTCTATTATTAATCTCTTTATGTATACTTACATGTGGAATCTAAAAAACAAAACAAAACAAAAAAATAAAAAACAAAACAAACAGACTCTTACATACAGAGAACTGGTGGTTGCTAGTGGGGAGATGAGTAAGAGGATGGGTGAAATAGATAAAGGAGATGGAAAGGTGCAAACTTCCAGTTATAAAATAAATAAGTCACAGAGATGAAAAGTACAGCATAGGAAATATAGTCAATAATATAGTAACACTGTATGGTGACTACACTTATTATCGTGAGAACTGAGCAATGTATAGGACTGTTGAATCAATATGGTGAATACGTGAAAGTAATATAACATTGTATATTTTGAAAAAAATCTCTTCATGTATAAATATTCAGCCAGCTATAAATTCACCACAGCACATTATCACTAGATCGATATTTCATTATGACTTTGGCATGTATCTGCTTAAATCTATAGTAAGTGGAAACAATATCTACCCTGTGATGTATAATTACTCCATAGTATTTATCATGAGAAGCATGGACCATATTTGATGAATAGTAAGCGTAATGCCTGGAACTGAAAATATGGTACATAAAAAGTAGCAAAGAACTAACAATGAAAAAGCGGAAATGGGCCAGATCATTTAAGGCCTTGAATACAAGGATGAAGAGTATACACTTAATTGGAAAAGTAGCCAATGAAAGCTTTTTACTGAAAGAATGACACAAGTGGAGCTCTACTTCAGGAACGTAATGTGTTAGAATATGCAAAATGATGGGAAGGGGTTGACCCTTAGCAAGGAGACCATTTAAAAGGTTTTATTGTGGCCTGAACAAGAGGTTAGCCAAAAGCCTTTACTGAATGACCATCATGCACAAATCACAGCCACTGACATTGATTGCCACTACTGCTCCCTTACCCTTTTTTTTAAATGTAGAATGACAGAAATACATTATTAGCCTTATATATAAGGCTCAAAAAACATAAATAAGTGCATTAAAAAATATAAATATATATTTTAAACTCTGATAAAGGCAGCTACAGCTACTCTTAAAATTAAATTTGAATAATGATTTAGAAGAAAAGATACTAATTCCCACTGAGGTGGAAGAGACTAAGGGAAGGATCTCTGAAGAGGGATCACTGAAGTTGGGCCTTGAAAACAGGTAGATGTCAACCATTAGCTATGGGAGAAAAATGCACACAAAGAGGATAATATGAAGAAGCTGATTTTAAAACAAAGAGATTAAGCTCTGTCCTAGCCAGTATCCCAGGAACTTCTCTTCTGTCCAGAGACCTACGGTATCAGAATTTGGGAAGAGGTCCCTAACCACAGAAGTCCAGTATGACTTCTTTCAGATGTGTCAAACCATCACACAGACTGGCAGCTGATATCTAGGACGCTGGTCTTCAAAGTGAGGTCTCGCCACTGAGGTGAAAGTAGGAAATACTAGACTTTTATAATTGTTTATTCTTTTTTCTCAAAGATAAAACTATTTTTTATCTAGAAAATGTATTAGTAATATGAGTATCAATATCTAAATGTAATAGACATACATAATTTGCAGGTGCTCAAAAATGTTTTATCTATAGAATCATGCAATGTTAAAAGGTTGGAGAAGCTGTTCTGGAGATCTAAACTGGCATCAAGAGTGGCACCTGGGTGGCTCAGTCGTTAAGCGTCTGCCTTCGGCTCAGGTCATGATCCCAGGGTCCTGGGATCGAGCCCCGCATCGGGCTCCCTGCTCCGCGGGAAGCCTGCTTCTCCCTCTCCCGCTCCCCCTGCTTGTGTTCCCTCTCTCACTGTGTCTCTCTCTGTCAAATAAATAAATAAAATCTTAAAAAAAAAAAAAAGAGTGATCTCTTCCCTGAAATCTCATGGTTAGACTATATAAAACTTTCCAATTGTTGAAAACATTATTAAATACTGTAAGATCCTAAATAAAAGCAAATACTGTGTAAATGGTGAAATAAGTTATTGGCCCTGTCTTTCACATAAAAATTTAAGGTTGTATTTTCCCCCGTTTGTTTTTCCCTGAGTTAGGGCATCACAAATAGGAGATTTCTAATATAAGCAATTCATGAACATTTATAATGTCACTACCATTACAAAATCATCATTCTTTAGTTATAAAATCTTTCTATGGGAGAATAAGAACAAAGACTCAAGACCCTACATAAACAAAGATATTTGGCTTTCAGTGGATATCAAAATTATGTTGCACTCTAAATGGAGAAAAATTTTCAACATGAAATTTTGAAATAATAATAAACAAGAACTATAATCACTTAACCCAATTTACAAAATCATCCAAAATTGAAAATGTGCCAAGTTCCAAACTGCTCTTTTTATAAACATGTGCCTGTTTTAGTTGCATAGAGAAAAAATTGTCCAGTTGCAAATACAATTGAAAAAAGAATTTCATAACTACACTAAAAAAAAAAAAAAGGAAATTGGACACTTATATTCATCCCCTTAACCTCTAAGCTCAACTGGCCCAAATGAATTTCTAAAACAAAATACCTTCTAGGCTAGAATTTTGAGACCAACTTTAGCCTGGAGCAAATTTTTACATTGATGGTGTTTGCTCTGGAAAGTGGTGTTTTAATGGAAACACTGTCAGTCCTTTATCTTTAATAGAGCTACTAGATCCCCCATAAAGACATAATTTAAACTTCCAAACACAGGGGCCCTTTTTTTTTTTTTTAACCTACTAATTGTCCTTTCAGAGACCAGATCTCATCTCAATGTCTCCAATGAATTGCCCTGTGAACTCAAAAAACATTCTTTCACATTGCCCTAAGGTTCAAGTGGAAAGAATAAATGGCAGAAGTTAGACATTACTGTTTGGTTCCTATATTTTTCTTTCCTTAATAGTAGTTAAACTTGAACTTCACCTAACTGACAAAGCCTGTAGACACCATTCAATTAGCTTTAATGGGATTAAAACACTGCCTTGGAACTGCAGATTTAAATAGACAAAAATCTTGGCAAATACATCTTTCATGTATTCCATCAATTCTAAAATAAATATGTTACCTGAAGCAAAATAAGCATAATCAGATATTTTAGCATTTTATTTTTCAACTAAAGATTTTTTCCCATTTTGGTGAAGTTTTAAAGCCCAAAGTTTAAAAAGAAAGATTGATATGTGTGTGTATAAATTAAAGTTTTACTCAATATACATTCTTCCTTGGTAGTATTCGTCTCACTGACTTAAAATCAGGGCCATGGCTAAAGGAGAGACCCACCCCATTAATAAATTTAATTAATTTAAGTTGGACAATCTCCACCAAATAAATAAGATTGCCACTATTGCTCCCTTATCCCCCTTTTTTTTTAATGTAGAAAATGTAGGTCACCTCAGGAGTCAGTGAGTAATTGCTAGATTGGATCTTTAATCTTGTGTCTGAAAAGTATACTACAGAAGTGAATATGATCATTACCAGAAAACTAGCCATGTCTTTAAGCTCTACAACAACGAAAACAAGTTAAATTAATAAACAGCTCCAGTGAATGCCCTTACAGCCATTTGAACCAGTCCTAAAAAAGAATAGATTAACCATTCTTAACAAAGGTAAAAGAATTTGCATTCCTTTCATTGGCTCCTATATTCAACCAATTAACATTTACTGAGTACCTATTGAGTTAACACTTCAGCAGACAGAATACTTTGAAGTTTCAAAGAAAGCAGTAAGTAGTCTTGGGCCTTGTCCTCAAGGGAAAGTTTCCTAGTAAGAGGAAAGACGTGACATCCATGAAACCATAGTAAGACACATGAACTCTGCAGTGTCGTCTATAGCATATTATATGCTTGAAAAATGGAAACTAAAAGAAGAACCTACAGGTACAGTTCATAGAAAAGGCCATCATTTTTGTGTTTTAAAGCAAAAGAAAATTTCTCAGGGACACACATGTGAGGAAAAGAGATTATAAAGGCACAAAGCAACAAGATGGGCAGAAAGAGTTTTAGGAAGAAAAATAAAAAATGCAGAATTTGAGGTTTTCAATTCTGAAGATTAAATTTACCTAATTTACAGTATAATAAATGACTTACCCTGTTAGGTGGTTTTAGAGTGGATTTGCTTTTGTTTTGCCCTTTTTTTTTTTTTGCTTAATTTTATTGCTCTGTCATTGTGCTCTTACCAAATGCATATTCTCTTTGTAACTTCATGTCCCATAGTCTTTTTGTCACATCTGTTTATGGCTAAAATAATCTCATGCTTTTTATAGAAATATCCCTGCTTCTTTTCCAACTATATGAGTTCATTGATTTCTGATGCCCTGAAAAAAGATCTAAGTGGATTGTTAGGAAAATATATTCACAGGTGATATACCTTAGAGGAAATGCAAGCTTTAAAAGTTTGTATAGGTATAACCCCGCCCAGAAAAAGTCAGTATCAGAAATTTGCTTTTTTTTTCACTTTTCTTGTCTTCCTGAGATACCAACTTTTCAAAAGCAGTTTGCAAAACTTTTATACACAGGGTTTTGCTGTTGTTTTGTTTTGTTTTTCATTTTTCCCCAGGCTGTACAAATTGATAGACCTTACTATAAAAGTCAGATGAGTTTATAAAAACAAACACCACAAGAATAATTTAAAAGCATCAGGGACAAATATAGAAACCACTATAGACAGGTTGAAAACCAACAAAAAAATATATGAGGTAGTTTTAAGTACATTAAGAAGGTAGAAAAGGACATAAATAATCTTGATTCCTGAGTGTGAAATCATAAACACTACAAAGAATTTGCCCCCAGCATCTGGTAACCTGAAAAGTTTTATAAAAATCAGAACTGGTTTGAAGTCAGATGGGTAAGACCAACTGCTGTTAATGTGATTACTTTTTCTCATTATGTCTAGGTTTAGACTAGACTTCAGGTTTTAGCTTCCCATAAGCACTACCATGTAATGACAAATGTACTTAAAAATTAAAAATAAGAGTACGTTTTTTTATTGGGATATAGTACCTTTACAGATCACCAAACTTGTGGATGGTTTTCCTCTACTCTTATTTTTTAATTCTGTGGTCAGTTTACCGTTCATTATTATAATAGCACCAGGATTATACACCTAACCTTTATGCGGTAAATTGAAGTTAAATTGCTAACTCCCATCAGATGCTAATTAAACTATCACTGATTTTATGTAGCACAGTGTGCTTTAAATATATATGCCTGAGATACCCAGCAGATGAATTGCTACTTATAGATACTAATAATGAGGATGTTGGTTATTTTTTCAACTTTAATTAACAGGTGTAATACCCACTTGCAAAGATATCATTAAAATGGTATCCAAGATTTACAGAATTTATAATACAGAGTTGGTTACTTAATATTCCTTTTAGAGTTTGACCTTTTCAAAATGCAGTCTAATATTTGGCCATAAAACCACTGAATTTTCAAAACTTTGTTGCCTTAGCTCACCTTAAAATCTATTTTCTCAGTGAAGTGTTGCTGTTTTATTGAAAATGGAAAACATTTCACTCATGCTACTACACCAGCTACAAAAATAAAACAAAAGTAAGTGTGTGACTTCTAGTTTCTGGTCCAAAATGTAAGGAGCTTAAAAGTAGCCACCCCATCCTACACCTAAATTAAAAACTGAACAAACTGAAAAATCAACGACTCTTCTTAGATCTGTCAGAATAGTGAGGTCACAGGGCAAACCATTGCCCCCCCCCAAACTGGAGAGACAGACAAGTAGGTATAGAGAATCACAACTTACCCAAGCAGAAATCCAAAAGCAGGAAACTTCTTGGGAACCCGGAGCATGGTAGGAAAACCTAAACTGTAATGATAAATTGCTGGAGGCCCAGTGAGGGCAAGACTAAAAGTTAAGAGATCTAGAAATACCCAGACATATGAGGCCTCCCATTTTTATCAGTTTTATCTCCAGGAGCTCTATCAGGTTCTCACAATGAATAATCAGAGAAAAATTCCCCTCTATTTCCGACAAAAGGTAGGGGAAAATAACCATTTTTTTAAATACACCAGAGCACTGTTTTCTTAATAAGATCTTCCCTCAGGAGAAACTATTTTACCAGATCCTAACCTACCTGGGAGAAGGAACTACTCAATGTCAGCCCCATCTAGACATCTTGTCCCACTTAAGGTATGTGGAAGTGGGAGTTGAGAAGGTGTGAAGTTCACAGTCCAGAAGTATGGGTTCACCAAAAGACTGGGACCTAATCACAGGATTATAGAATGTTTCTCTTCCCCCTACAACTTACCACTATATTACTAAAGGCCTATTTATAGCAGATTCTTTCATCCAACACATCATGTCCACTTTTCAACAAAAAGATTACAAGGCTTACTAAAAGGTAATAAAACATAGTTTGAGGAGACTGAAGCATAAGACCACAGAGTCAGATATGGCAGGGATGTTGGAACTCTAAGACCAGGAATTTTAAAAATATGTAACCTATGATTAATATGCTAAGGGCCTTAGTAGAAAAAGTACACAACATGCAAGAACAGATGGCTAATATAAGCAGAGAGATGGAAACCCTAAAATGGAATTAAAAAGAAATGCTAGAGACCCAAAACACTATAATAGTAGTGAAGAATGTTTTTGATAGGCTCATTGGTAGACTGGATGTGACTGAGGAAAGAAATTCTGAGTTTAATGATACGACAATAGAAACTTCCAAAGCTGAAAAGGAAAGAGAAAAAAGACTGAAAAAAGCAGAACAGAATATTCAAGAACTGTGGAACAGCCACGTGAGGTATAACATACACGTAATGGGAATATCAGAAGAAGGAAGAGAGAGAGGAACAGAAAAAATATTTGAAGCAATAGTAACTGAGAATTTCCCCAAATTAATGTCAGACATCAAACCATAGATCCAGGAAGCTTAAAGAACACCAAGCAGGAAAAATGCCTAAAGGATTACACTGAACTATATTATATTCAAACTTAAAAAAAATCCAAGATAAAGAAAAAATGCTGAAAGATGCCAGAGGGAGAAAAAAAAAAAACACCTTATCTATCTAGGGGCAAAAGCAAACATGCAAGCAAAAAGAGAGTGGAATGAAATATTTAAAGTGTTGAGAAGAAATCAAACAAACAAACATCAATCTAGAACCCTGCAAAATTACCCTTGAAAAGTGAGGAGAAATAAAGACTTTCTCAGACAAGCAAAAATTAAGGGAATTTGTTGCCAGCAGACCTGTCTTGAAGGGATTGTTAAAACAATTTCTTGGGTACCTGGGTGGCTCAGTCATTTAAGCATCTGCCTTTGGCTCAGGTCATGATCCTGGGATCTAGCCCCTTGGGCTTCCTGCTCAGCGGGGAGTCTCCTTCTCCCTCTCCTTCTGCCCCTCCCCCCTGCTTGTGCTTTTTCTCTCTCTCCCTCAAATAAATAAATAAAGTCTTTAAAAACAGTTCTTTAGAGAGAAGGAAAATGATATAGGTGAAACTTGGATCTACATAATTTTATTTTATTATGTTATGTTAATCACCATACATCATTCGGTTTTTTTTAAATTTTTTATTGTTATGTTAATCACCATACATTACATCATTAGTTTTTGATGTAGTGCTCCATGATTCATTGTTTGCAAATAACACCCAGTGTTCTATTCAATACATGCCCTCTTTAGTACTCATCACCAGGCTAACCCATCCCCCCCCCACCCGTCTCCCCTCTAGAACCCTCAGTTTGTTTCTCAGAGTCCATAGTCTCTCATGGTCCGTCTTCCCCTCCGATTTCACCCCCCTTCATTGACATATGATATTGAACATCTTTCCATACACTTAATTGACATCTGTATATCTTCTTTAGTGAGGTATCTGCTCAGATCTTTTGCCCAATTTTTAACTGGGTCATTTTTTAATTGTTTTCTGAGTTTTTGAGTTTTTAAAGTTGTTTGTTAGTTGAAGCAAAAATTATAATACCACCTGATGTGAGCTCAAAGTACATAGAAAAAAAATTAAGAAAATTATATTTTAAAAGTTGGCAGGGTAAAAGGACGAAAATGGAAGTCAACTTTACAGTTGTAAAGTTGCTGCTTTGAATAAAGTACACACTTCACTCAAAGCAATAAAATGCCAATTCTAGCAGATTGTGACACATGTAGATTGTGACAGTAAATATATGTATACTGTAATACTTAGAGCAATCACTAAAAATGATATATTGACATAAACTCAAAAACACTGTAAACAAGTCAAATGGAACTCTAAAAAAGAAACCTCTCAGTAATCCAAAGGAAGGAAAGGAAAACAGATGAATAAGAAACAGAGGGAACAAATAGAACAGAAATAAAATACAAGACTTATCTACCAACTTACTAATAATTGCATTAATTTTAACTGTTTCAGCTATATCAATTAAAAGAAAAACAGGATGGGTAAAAAACATGATCAAATTATATGTTATCTATAAGAAACATTTTTTATTTCAAAAAAATGATATAAACAGATTGAAAGGATTATAAAAGATAAACCATGCAAACCTTAATTTAAAGAAAAAAGCTCTTTAAGTATCATGTAAGATAAACTTCCGAGAAGAAACTTACCAGCAAGAAAGAATATTACATAATAATAAAAGGGTTAGTCTACCAAGAAGACATAATGATCCTACATGTGTATACACAAAGCAACAGAGCATCAAAATACATGAAACAAGAACTGATAGAACTGAAAGGAAACATAGACAAACCCACAGTTTTAACTGGGATTTCAACACTCCAGAACCGTTAAATTAAATTTGTAACTTAAAATTTACAAAAAAGAAATCTCTAGGCCCAGATGTTTTCAATGATGGAATCTGCCAAACATTAAATAAGAACTGACATCAACTCTACATAATCTTTTCCAGAAAATAGGAGAGGAACTAACATTTTCCAACTCATTGATGAGGTCAGTGTTATCCTAATATCAAAGTCACATAAAAGCAATACAAAAAAAGGAAAAAAAGAAAACTACAGGCCAATATCTTTCATGGGCTTAAATGTAAAAATCCTCAACAACGTATTAGCAAATTGAATAAACAGAGTATATACAACAATATATAAACAGAGTTCTTAAACATGACGTGAAAACACAACCCATAAAAGAAATAATTAATAAATTGGATGCTATCCAAATTAAAAATATTTGCTCTTATGAAAATGAAAGGTCTTATTAAAAAGATAAAAAGATAAACTATAGGCTGGGAGAAAATATTTGCAAACTACATACTTGACAAAGGACTTGTATCTAAAATATATATAGAAAGAGGAATTAGTTTTACTGATCTTTACCCTATTTACACATTTCTCTTATAGATTTACAGAATTTAGCACAATATTCCAGTAATGGCGGTACCGTAAGTTCCTGCCAGCAATATAGCAACAAGATGTCATAGATTATTATAGTTAAAGCACCCACAAAAATCATACCTTTCTGTATCTGCTCTATTTTATAGTCTTCTCCCACATTGACTCTGGGCTTAGCATGAGTCTGGCCCAATGGGACAGCATGCAAGCAGAAGTACAAAATAATTTCCACATTAAGGCCGGTCCTTTTCTTCTTGCTTTTAGAACTCTGCAACATAGGAAGAAGCCAACTTATCCTACTAGAGATAAATGGTCCAGCAGACGGCCAACACCAAAACCAGACTTTTGAATAAGCCTGTGTTACACCATCAATCCCCAGATAGTATGCCAATGGAACAGCAAAAATAAGAGAACCGCTAAAATGAACCCAGCCCATATTGCTAGCCTAGAGAATCATAAAGAGGTAAAAGTTGTTTTAAGTCACTAATTCTCATGTTAGTAGGTATTTCAAAATACAACTCATACCAAGTGTTTAAATCTTACTCAAACATAAACTTAAGTAAATGGGTTGTTGATTCAATTATGTAATTGAGTAGTTTAATTTTAATTCTAATTTTATAAACCTTTCACAATTATACCATTCTAACTGTTTTCAGTCTGAGGTTGTTCATGGTGTTCTGAGGATCACTAAAGAGGGTAACACCACCAATGTAGATGGTTTGGGGAAACTGAATTAGGTATGAATTTATTCGGAACCTACCTTGCATATTGTATTTTTAATTTGCCAATAATGATTTTGGCTCTAAATTCTGCTTGCCTTTTTAATATCAAATGGCTAAAAATCAACAAATTCAGAGTTTACTCAGAACGAATACTTATATTCAAAGATTCAAATCTTGAATGATTATGGACTGTGAACCATTTTTCTTATCATCTGTTGGAAATAGTTTAAAGAAGAAACAATTGCCAAACGTGGGGATCAGCACTCTTAAAAGATTAAAATGTTCATCTGACATTGTAATTTTGCCAAATAATAAGTTATTAAGAGTAATTTGTGGAATTTACTATTCAAGCTATTTATTTAGGTCAATCTGGTAAGCACATTAATATGAAAAACATTGCTTTTTTCAACATCTTAGCTACAATAAACTTAAAATATGCCAATCTTCATGCTTTAGGGCATAATTTGGTTACCAGCTGGGGTCAGGAAGAAATTTTCCCCATAGTGTAGTATTGCCAATTACCACAGGTGTAGAGAGAACAAGAGAAAGAGTCAGGGGGTTACAGGGCCCTCTAAAGCATCTGGTATTGGATGCTCTCTGAGTGAGAATTCAAGATAAGATGAAACATTCAATTGTTCCTGTATGTCAATTTTGATATTCCTATGAGCTGCCAATATGACACTGCAGCCCCAAGGGAAGGATTTCCTACAGAACAGATGTCACTTACAGTATTATGTGGGCTATCTATCTCAACAAATAATTGCTTGGCACTTCTGCCCTATGGCAAGGGTCTGAAAATATGTTAGGGTGGGAACACACCATACAAGCAGATGGGCATAGATAAAAGAAAGAGCAAGAGCATACTGAGTCTGAAATGCCTGTGTAAAAGCCAGATGGGGTACTGAAGCAGATGTCTTCCCTTATCTTCAGTGACGATGGCCCGAGATCAGAATTTTCCAATTATTAGTTACTTGGAGGTCCTATTCTAAAATTTCTTTAGATGAGTATGTGTTACACAAGGCTCTAATTTATTAAAACAAAGAAACCTTACCTTTCTTTATGTAAAATGTGATTTCCATTTGAAATGAATTCATTTTGCTTAAGGCCTGAAACGGATGTGAGACTCTCAACACCAATGCCCCCTACTTCCACCTCTGCCCCCCTCCTCCCCCAAAAAAAGAAAAAGAAAAAGAAGAAAAGTAGGCTGGGATAAGAGCATGGACACAAAGACTGACAGTGAATGACAAAGTACAACTGAGATGGGACTTGCCCGAGAGACAGCAAGAGAGGGAAAAAATTTCTTTTAAAATATCAGTAAGAGAATCAAAGAAAGCAAGATCCTTTTTCTGATGAAAGGGGAGAAGTTAATAACAGTGAAAGGAGGCAATTGCAATCTGCTCCAACTGTAATGGAAGAAAAGAAGATGAAGGTAGAATTAGAAAGTAACCATTTTAAGTAAGTTTAACATATATGGACCTTTCACACTTTACACAATTCAAGGACTAAAGTTCTTAAAATATTTAAACTATTTGCCCCAATGGCAGACCTGATTGACTACATAAATAATTGGCTGAAGAAAGAGGAGGAGTGTTTTTGTTCACAAGAACCAGCAAAGGAATTTTTACTTTTAAAATAGCATTGATTGCAGAAAAAAGCTTGGGGGGTGGAGATGGGGGACAATAATGAATATATTGTAAATTATTAAAAGGCATTAGATGATATCCTGGGATTAGAAAATGCTTGAGGGTGTTATTGATACATTTCTATGGCTATAATTGGACACAAGTATTAAGTGCTTTGAAAATTTTCTAGACCAAAATAATTTGGCCATTCAGCTATGTCTGAAAACTGTGATTGAATGGAACATTTGTTCATGCATTGGAGTAGATCCAAAGATGATCCTTAAGGAAAATTCTAAGCTTTGGGGCTAGTAACCCTTTTTGTGTATTTTAAATCTTAAGAAATGCATTTTTTATCATAAAATGTTAAACTTACCACATTCCTCTGTTTTCAAAGTTTAATATTCCCTTCTCAACTGTTAATATGGAAAAACAGGATACAGGGTACTTATTGGAGACTATAATCTCAAATTTGCTTCTAGCTATAGTCCAGCTGAGACAAGTATAATGTAGGGGAAATTGCCTAAAGATCAATCATTCACTCTTATGAGTACTCAAACCAAGAAAGGTAAGAGGAGTAAGGATACATCCCCGCTCTAAGCAACTTAAGGAGGTTGAACTTTATCTGAAAGGGAATGGAAAGCCACTGAAGAGCTTTTGTTGGTGAGTTTGCTCATTTGGGAAAAGGGTATTACAGTCATATTTACTTGGTGAAAGATCCTTGGGGATACATGGTGGCAAAAGTTTGGATGGGAACCAGACAGAAAGCAAGGACATCAATAGGGAGCATTGTAGTTAAATACATGAGAAATGGTAATAACCTTGACTAGGGTAATGGCAACAGTAGCAGAGGAAGGTGGGTAGATTTGAGAACTATTTATGAGGCAGATTCAAGAGGATGAGAGAGAGTCAAAAAGAATTTGCAATAACAGAGAGAAGATGAAAAGATGAGCCCAGTTTTAAGGCTTGAGCAAATGCACAAATAAGTATTCCGGGTATGAAGTCCAAAACACTGAATGATGAGCAGGGTCTCTGTTTTGTTTCATTTGAGAAGGCACCAGGAGACACCAGATTACTAATCTAGCTTGGGCCATACTGAATTTGAAAAGGCCTGTAGGAAGAAGCAGCTGGATATTTGGATGTCAGTTCAGAGGAGGTCAGTGCTAACCGTTGTAGGTTAGAGCATTTACATTTATTGCAGCCATGATAATGTATTAATTTGCCTGCAGATAGTGTGAGAAGCCATTCCCTCAAAAAAAAGTATCCCCAAATTAGAGTTTTAAGGAAAATCCTTTATTAAACAAATACTTTGTAAGTACCTACTCTATTCTAGTCCTCAGAGCCGCATCTACAAGACAGACAAGATCCATTCTCCTATGCAGCTTATGTTCTCACATGGTTGAGCCTAGCAATCAGTAAACATATAAACAAAGCCAAGAGCCCCAAAATGATATGATTCATTATTTTCAGATACTTTGAAAAGCTGTGTAGAAAATAGAACAGCATATGGTGAGAACAAGTGCCTAGAATGTGGTGGAACACTTTTAAGGGAGGGTGACAAGATGGAGCATGTGTAGGAAAGCAGGAGGGAATGTCTGGAGCCCCAAGGGTATAGAAGGTCTCTGATGGACAAAGGAAAAGTGTTGTAACTAGGAGCCAAACAAGGACAGGAAAATGGAAAGCTAGTTTTCTGTCCGCTAGCAAGTGAAAAGTGGATCTGCCGAAACCGCTGCTTACACAGTGTGTGATCAGACTGGAGAGGTCTCAGAGAAGTTGTAGACAGGCAATCCCTTGAACCTAAACAGGAGAAAGTTGAAAGGAAAGCCAGAGAGATTGGGAACCGTTGCATCGAGGGAGCTAAAATAATTCACAGAACACCAAGACACCTCCTTAAATCTTGAACTGAATCTCTTCACTTGTATAGGTATAGATAATTATTAAAAATGTAATTTGGAGTTGAAATATATACTATTTCTGCTTTTCTCAGTTATTTGTGTTTGAGATTTCACCCACAGGGTCAGGTAGCACAGACAGATACCATTATTCATCTACTGGAAGCTAACAAATAATTAGTATGTATATATCTGGACTTACATATTTTAAAAATAATTGAAAATGAAGATAGTAGTGTTGTCACTAAAAATTCAAAAAACAAAGTTGTATGTTGAGTACATATTATTTTAAAACTTTAATGAATTTCTTTTTGGTCATTCCCCATGATGCAGTTTCAAGTAACCATGAGAAATTTGAAGAGGTGACTGTTAGTCAAAATAATTTAATAAAAGCCTCAAAAAAAGAGACATACAAGGAAAAACTGAAAATGAACAATAGTCTTCACATTTATGGAGGAAGATTATAAAGTTAAAGGTGACCAGTTTTCTATGTTTCAAGATAAGTAAAAGGAAATTATGCTAAAATTATAAGCCAATCATAGTGAAGAAGAACATTAATATTATAACATCTTTGGATGCCACAATATATTACCCAAAAGGTTGTATAATTCTCTCTGCTTCATTACCTAAAATCAAGACAGCTCCTGAAAAGCAGGTATTGATTAATATGAATCACAGTGCCGGACTGTCTTATACTTGAAGACTGTAGGAAACAGATGACTCCCACTCTTGTACCCCTTGGCTTCAGCGAGCCATTTTCCCCCATTAGTAAACTCTTGGGCTATAAAGCTATTTCACAGGGTATTAGATGCTATGAGTCTCAGATGTATAATAATGAATAATGTATTATTCAGAAAACACAATGGGGATTAGGTGACTTCTTTAGGCTTCTTGATTATGAAGATGATCATAACTTGGATGAACTTAGCCCAAGCCGCTGCTACCATTTCAGTTCATCCATCACTTGGTATCAGATAGTAGCAGCTACATTTGCTCATGTCTGAACCACATATTCCTCATATTTAGAACAAATGGAACTTTGGGGGGGGAATCTTTATTATGATTAAAAAAAAACTTTTTATAGACAATGTGTGGTTGTCATTTTATGTTTTTTAGCTCTATAGTCTCTGTACTTTCCCTTTATCAACACTAGAGGCAGAGGGATTTTTAAAGTATGTAAGTGGTAATATACAGGATGCTTGACATAATTTCTTTTTTAAGTCTCAGTTTAATTTTTTTTTAAAGCAAGGGTTGTTAAAAGGTCTTTGAAATAGATAACTTCAAAAGGTTTTTCAGCGTAAATGGAAATGAGATTTATCTGGAGGAGATAACCAAATTCTGAAGGTTATTTGACAAATTTAGAACATCCAAAGTACAACTAGAAAATTGGAAGCATGGAATATTTAGCAGTTGATTCTGTGATTGGGTTTTTTTTTTTTTAATTGCCTTTCTTGTTCTGTAAGTTTTACCCCAATATTAGGATTAATATCCTTGATACACACCTCTTGTATATTGTCCTTTCTGTATTCCAACTCCCTGCCCTTTTGCTCGTGGCCCTAGAGAAAAAGGTGGATGTCAACACTGGAAAAAGGAAATGTAGGAAGTTCCTAACAGGCCAAGGAGAAGAAATAGTTTCCTCCGGGGGAAAAAATTTGTAGAAAGAAGACAAAGGGAAACAACAAGACAGACATGAGGGTCCTAATTCCCTGTTCTGGAGGAAAGTCATTAGTGTGTATGCACTGGGGAGTTTGGAAAAGGACAGAAACCCCAGCAGGGAGAAGACAAAACATGAACAAGAGGAGCCTTTGGTATGTTTTCCGTTTAGAGCTCTGATAGTGTTGAGTGACCTCAGCATATCAGAAATGGTGACTTGACAAATATTCCTTCAGGCCTCTAGTGGTTAAGGGGTGGCATGAGGAGGTCCAGCCTGGGCTGTGTGGTGGTTGAGGCTCAGGGTCTACCAGCTCATGATGCTGCCTCAGCCAGGAGGACAGGCCATGAATCCCGTTCACCACAGACCTAGCAGTGGAAGCCAACAGGAAGCCTGGTCAGAGGACACATAGACACATAAGCTCTACCTCATACCCATGACAGACAGCATTTGCCAAAAAGAGACAGATTTAACCTGAAAGCAAACACTTTAAACTGAAAGGTTTGAAATACATTTAACTAGAAAGTTAAATTTTTATCCCATTATCCTCTCCCCAATTAGCCATCTCCTCTTTCCCATCTCTTATCCCCTGCCATCCCCCGGTAAGATATGAGTATTGGAAGGGCAGTGGGGAATTCAAGAAAAGTGTGAAATTATTATAGAAAACAAAGAGACTACATTTTTCTAATGATTTTTATCCCCTCTACATGTTATCAACAAAATGAAATTGGATACTTCCAGAGGGTAGAGCTTCCCACATAGAGTCCGTCCATTAACATTCTAACACAGGGGTGGCACATGATTATGCTCAGAAAGAAATGTTCCATTTTAAAGAAGATGCCTATTTTACATACTCTAAAACAGCCAAATTTCATTCTTCAAAATAAATTAATAAATATTTATTGAAACTTACATTACAACGTGTTAAGAAATTTCATAATACATTGGGGCACCTGGGTGGCACAATCAGTTGAGCTTCTGACTTTTGGTTTTAGCTCCAGAGGGGATCTTGAGGTTATGAGATTGAACCTCAAGTGGGGCTCCGTTCTCAGCATGGAGTCCGCTTAAGACTTCCTCTCCCACTACCCTTCCCCCCCCTAAAAAAATGTTCATAACAAACTTGACATACTTTAGCTTAATGGGTAAAATTAGAGAACACCTTTCCATCGTGCAGATATAATTTAATAGATCTAATGAGTTAGGGGTGTTACTGGTAGAAAATTAACCAAGGCAATGAGAACAGGTATCATAATGGCCTGTGTTGAGAGCCACAAATTGGGACTACTGCCTAATAGTTTCCTGGAGGGCATGTCTGTAGAGTACCCCCCACCCAATTCAAATAATACACTATTGCTTCCATCTGTACCTGCGGTCGCAGAAGTGAACACCTGACCAATAAAAACCGAGCACAGCACTCATCATCACCTTAATGACCAGACCAAAGGATGGAACTGTGATCCCGGGCAAGTCTTCATCTGAATTTTTCACTGGACCTAGGTAAACACAAGCCGGCATTTTCCCAGGTGGCAAGTTGCGAGAATGTGAGCCTGGAGGGAATGAAGCTGACATGGTTTGCTACTAGGAGGAGCCAGTCTGAGAACAAAGACAGTATGCAGGGAAAAGCACAGTTGGGAAATAAACACGTTCTTAACATATCTGAAGTCCTGGTTCCAGTCACCCCTGGTATCAGCTGTCCTTCCTAGGAATAGAAACCAACAAATTGTCTTGGTGGCTCACTCTGCTTCCAGATGGGTTATTCGTACTGGAAATCATCTGAGTTCTCACTCATAAACCTAGTAAGAAAGTGATAAACTCCAACTAGGTAGACAAATATTAAGTGCCCAACATCGCCATTTTTGCTCATCATATAATTCGGAGCTAATTTCTTAAAATCTCTGAGCCTCAGCTCAGTGTCTGCAAAATGGGGCTTACAACTACTCTCCTAAATTATTAAGAAATTAGGAATAATGTACACGAATTGCTCAGCATGATGGCTCTCCCACAGCACTTGCTTAAAAAGTGCTAAAATGTTATTGTTTTGATAATGAGCATGTGAGGAGGAGGAGGAGGACCCTAAGAAGACAAAGGTTATAGCACTCCATCTTAGGTGATTTTTTCAGGAAAAGCACGCCTACTTAGGAAGACAGAGGGGCGGCGGTGGGGGCTTGGGCAAAATGAGTAAAGATAAGTAGAAAATAGTCTTCCGGTTATGGAATGAGTAAGTCACAGGGATAAAAGTTACAGCAGAGGGAACCTAGTCAATGGTGTGATAATAGCGTTGAATGGTGACAGGTGGCAACTACACTTGTGGGGAGCACAGCATAACATACAGACGTGGTGAATCACCATGCTGTACACCTGAAACTAATTTAACACTGTGTGGCAACTATATTTCAATTAAAAAGATTAAAGATTAAAAACATTTTTAAAAAGCATTCCTGCCTAAACAACATTTTAGTAATTAAAGTTAGAAGGACTTAAAAAACATGTAATAAAGTCAGAAATAATTACAAACAAAAGATACACATGACCTTAAGGAGCAATGATTTTTGAAAGCTTAATTTACAATAAATAAGCAATTGTGGTTGAAAGTTTGCAAGAGGTTAATGGAATGGTCTTCTTTTTAAGAATAGGCTTAATACAAAAGCTAAAGCAAATACGATTGATATAGCTATTCCCTGAAAACAGATGTAGCAATACTTTTAGGGCCAACTCAAATGCCTCACAATAATAAAGCCTTCCATGACATCACCGAACCCTTGTACAATTACTGTGTACCATACGTATGGTACAGGCTTTCTTTTAATGCATTTATTTATCCTTCTACATTACAAAATCTTCATAGTAAGGTCTCTCTTTTTCACATTTATATCTTACAATTATAGATTGAGAACTTGGTCAAAGGCTCAAAATACAGTGTTGAAATTAAACTGAATTCTAGATGTACTCTGGGAGGCAGAAAAAAAATGGATTCTAATCTTGCCTCTGTCATCTACTAGGTGTGTTCCCCTGAATAGGTCCCTAGCCTTAGGATCATATACTCATTGTGCTGGTCTTCAAAGTTATGTTCTCTAACCTACTCCCCTGCAAAAATCCCATCTAAAATACATTCGCTACCTTTACACACCAAAACGGACCGTCTACAAAAGGAAATCTTCAATCAAACTCCATAACCACTTTTGGCATAATTATTATCTCTCAAACTGAACAGTTCAACAAAGCGATGTTTTAAAAGGCCCGGTATCATAGAATCAGCAATGCAGACTCAGAATTCTAACTCAAAGATGTCACGCTTTCTATATACCACACCACTTACTTGTGTTCTAGAAGTCTCGGAATGCTTTTAAAAGGCTTTTCACTCTTAATAATTTTTCTGTTCATAAGGCACACCTCACTGACTGGTTTGGGTAGTCAAATGAGATGATATGAAACTCCTTTGTAATTTATAAAAGTCTCCAAAATATCAACTGGTGTTATTATCATGATGATGATGTTGATAATGATGATGATATGGAAGAGAAAACTGTGTACTTTGGATGTCTTGTCGCTCTGATACTTACATCCTTTTAAATGAGCCACTTCCTGGGAGCTGGGAGAAGGCTCTGGATTTTTATTATTTGCTCTTCAACTTTTGAGTAAAATTAAAATGTATGGATTTCAGTGGTGATTACCTACTATGTTTACTTAGAAATTATGGCTATATATATATATATACACACACACACACACATATACAGATATATACCTTAGAAAAGGATGGTAATTGACTTGAAGAAATTTCTGGTCTTACTGGGAAAAGTCTCTGAAACATTGGTTTGTATGAAAATTGCATGTGGAACTGTGTATGCTGGGCCCTGGCTTCCTGGCTGAGATGAAGTCTCCTCTCCTTTTCTCCTAATTGTTCTTTCTGTTGAAACCAGAGTCCGGTGAGAGCTTGTAACATATCTGTGTCTTCTTTTCTTCTCACTATTAATGGATTTGAAAAAAAAAAAAGGAGCTCTGCAAAAAACATGCAAAAATTATTTTCTTTTATCACCAAAGATTACATATTGTGAAATAAATCTAGTGAATGATAGGGGAAGCATCTGAAATAGAAAAACAAACTCATCCTTTAATGGTTATGGTTCTCCCATAAAGATACAATTCTTAATGCTCAAGTCTAAAAAAAATAAAAGATGAGAAGAAACAGTTGGCATTCAGCTAACAATTGTGTTTGGAGATTTGTGCCTGACTTTGTTATTCTGAGCAAAGCCAGGTACCAGCCTCTTGGGATTATGTACAAAGGCAAGAAAAAAAGTGGACATGTACAAACCTCAAAGGTGACTGCTGGGTTAATAAAACAGTCTGTTTTCTGTTCACCCACTCTTGCTCTCAGTGTGCAAGTATATTAAAATATGTCAAAAGGAAAACCATTCGCTGTGCAAAAAATAATTCAGGTACAAGTCACAATTTCCAACTGATGGAGTGCCTTAGTGAATTTAAGTGCATTAACAAGTGATCCATACATCTCCCTAGATGAAAGTTGTATCCTCGTTAAAAGAGAAACAAACACAAAATAGGAACAACCGTCACAGAGAAAAACAGACCACAGTGGATATCGCATTTGCCCCGCTCGGTTTCCGACTTGAGCTATTGCAGACTGAAGAGCAGTGCTGTCCTAGAAGTAACCTCTTAAAAAGCCATGAAAGTAAAACGAGGAAGCTGCTAGAGGAACTGAATGTGTAGGTAATGGCCATCCATATTACTGTCCAATGTATCTGGAAAAATATCTTTTTCTTTCTAGTCTCTATAAAATCTCCCACCACAGAAGACATTGTAATAATGTGAAGTGTCTGGATTAAACAAATGTGCCCCAGGGAATTTAGAATTAATGCTCTAACATATCTTTAAATAACCTCTCTTAGATAAACTCTGGTTTAAGCGTTTGTAAGATAGCATACCAACCTTTGCTTTTCTGATTTTTTTCTAGAGAACTATATCATTGATACGAATCTGCAAAAAAAAAGAAGAGGTTAATGTTATTAACTTTAATAATACTGTTTTTATTTGATTAATATGTTGAACATTATTATAAGGCAAAAAAATACTTGGCTGCAGAATGAGGGAGCTCCCGTCCAAGGCACCACCGGATCTATAAAAGGAGCATTGTGTCTTCAAAAAGTAGATATTAAGATAGAATAATAAAGGAACAACATATGGAAAAACGTAGCTAATTACAAAAGTGTGGTACTAGCAATTATTTCAAAGGTGGATAAGGTATTCCTCTTGCACAAGGACATCTTTTCACAATCATTTTCAGAGCAGTTACCATATACTATTGCAATTACCTGCTTACTCTGTTGTGTTCCACATACTAGAATACAAGCTCTTCAAGGGCAAGATTTCTTATGTGTTATTTCTTATATTGTGAGAACCCACCCCCCCGCCCATCTCACACAGCCCTTGCTCATAATAGGAATCCAATAACTATCAATTGGTTGGTTAACTGATTGAATTCGGCTGAGCCCTACTTTGAACTACCAACCCTTAGGGGAAGGCAAAAGAACTGTGAAGGGAAGGAGGATGTAGGAAGAGACCAGTGATTTTTACGACAAATCACAGCGCAGGAACAATGGATATGCACATGGAAAAGCAGAACTCATTGTGCTTTAAACTAGAATATATAGAATAATCATTAAAATGAAACTGAAGCCCAATATAGGAGTATAGGTGATAAGGACTCAGCAAACCAATCTAAATAAATTGTCTAGAGCAATTATGTGAGCTTGGAAACAAAAAAAGTACTTGAGGAACCTGAGTTAATGGTATGAACAACTTAATAAAAATGGGAAATAGTAGATTTGAACACCAAGAATTAGTGATTTATTTTTAGCACCCATGAAATTCTACAGCACATTTTTAAGTAGCTAGTCTATGAAGATGCAGAAAATACAGTGGAATTCACTAGGACACAGGGAACTGGAAACAAGGGAGTATTGTATGATGACAAAAGTATTGGGTTCATATTCTGTATGCATTCCCGAGTCACTTCAGTGATTTCTCCTTTTCTCTATTTGTTGTGAGTTGAATTGTGTCCTTCCCTGCCCCCCAAAAAATGTTGAAGTCCAAACCCCTAGTACCTATAGATATGACCTAATTTGGAAATAGGGTCTTTGCAGATGTACATAAATTGCACATTAAGATGAGGTCATCTAGGAGTAGGGTGAGGCCTTGATCCATAAGTCTGGACTCCTTATAGAAAGAGGGAAAGGGACACCAACAAGACAGACACAGAGGGAAGAATTTCATGTGATGACAGAGGCAGAGAAGGAGTTGTGCTGGGAGAAAATCACAGAAATCTCTCTCTGAGTCCCCCAGAAGGGACCACTCCTGTTGATACCTCGATTTTGGACTTCTGGCCTCCGGAACTTGATAGAATAAATTTCTGTAGTTTTAAGCCACCCAGTTTGTGGCTTATAAGCCCTAGGAAACTAATACAGTGCTCTATAAAATAAAATTAGTGATGTATCTTCCTAAGATGATTGTCAGGAAGACTATAATATAATATCAGTTCTTAATTTCAGCAAAGCATCTTACAAAGTCTTTTATAATGTGTTCACTGATAAAATAAATCTACACGAGCTCAGTTATTAGTGAGGCAAAGTTGTTAAAACTATCAATCCCAAAGAGAGATGATTAATATTTCAACATGAGCCTAATTTTTCCCAAAATTTTCACTTACTGATATATTAAAAATAGGTCTCAGTCCTCAGATATCTGTATTTTAGGGCCCTTTGAAGACAAATGCACAGAAGTTTGGGAAACTGATCTTGAGTAACATTTGTAATGGTGGACACAGAATCTTTCTCTTTTAAAGATTTTTAATTTATTTATTTGAGAGACAGTAAGCAAGAGAGAGGGTGTGTGCATGAGTGGGGGGGGAGGGGCAGAGAGAGAGAGAGGGAGAAGCCGACTCCCTGCTGAGCAGGGAGTCCAACTTGGGATGGGGGTGGGGGCTCAATTCCTGGGACTCCAGGATCACACCTGAGCTGAAGGCAGACGCTTAGCCCACTGAGCCACCCAGGTGCCCCAACACAGAACTTTTCATTTCTGCATTGCTATTTAACATATTTAACAGGATTCATAGTATGGATGAAATACATAGTATGGATGCTGCTCAAATATGAGGGAAAAATACTAACCTGGGAGAAATAACATGGACTGAATGGCAAAATCAGCATTTAAAAATAAAGTTCTTCTTTTTATCTTGATTATTGTAACAACATGATCTAGTAATAATTATTAATAGCAATTTAATACTTTAAACCCCTAATAGTACTGGATACATAATACACAATAAATTATTATTATTATTATTATTATTATTAGTGTGATAGCCTAAAATAGTGGCCAAACCCACTTCCATAGAAAATACACAATATTTCATTTGGGTTCAAAATTTAAATAGGTGTAAATTGGGAAATATCCAGGTTCCCCATCAATTTATACAGGATAGATTTGAGATTTCAGTTGACCAAAGACTCAGTGTGTGCGAACAGTATTTTTTGTGGCCTTTAAAACAAAAACAAAACAAAACAAACAACAAAGGTGAGGACTTGGGATGAATTAATTAAGTTAAGACTGAAGTGAAAAGAATGACCACAGACATTCGAGGGGCTAAAAGAAAGATACCACCTAGAAAGGGCAACTCACTCCCAAAGATGCAAAGGAGTCCCTAAATGAAAGGGGGGAGGGAGGACATTTGACAGAGGATAAAACAAAAGCACCAATGAGATAAATTTACCCCACACCGATTGTCACAAGCATGGCTAATAACCAAGGAAAGGGGGAAAGTGGGGCAGACTTAATGTTGTTAGTGTGGCTTTTGCTAATTAAACTTCTCTCTCAAGGCTATTAGGAATATCACATACAATTCCATACAAGGAATTTCTAGATGTAAAATATATTTTCCTGGATGTTGATTAGGACACAATGCCTATGATACTCATCTCAGATGTAACTCAAGTTCTTTATACTTGAGATCTTTCTAATGCAAGATATCAGACAACTGGGGACACTTACTGTGTTAGTTTCCTGTGGATGCTGTAAAAAAATATCAAAAATTTGGTGGCTTAACACAAATTTTTTATCTTATAGGACAAATGTCTGAAATCCATTTCCCTGGGCTAAAGTCAAGGTGTTGTCAGGGCTGGTTCCTTCTGGAGGCAATAGGGGAGAATCCATTTCCTTGCCTTTTCATATTCTAGAAATTGTCTATATTTCTTGGTTTGTGGTTCTTTCCTCCATCTTCAGAGTACATCATTCTTATCTTTGCTTCCACGGTCACATGGTTTTCTCCCTGACTCTAACGTCTGCATCCCTTTTATAAGGACTATTACGTTTACATTGGGTCTACCTGGAAAATCTACCTGTTTCAAGATCCTTAATCACATCTGCAAGATTCCTTTTGCTGTATACGGTAATAACTACAGGTTCTGGGAATTAAGACAGGGATATACTTGGGGGACCTTGATGAAACATACCAAACCCACTTAAAAAAAATTATAGGGTACGGTATAGTGTGGAAGCATAAACTAGGTTTGCTTGTTTCACAAACACTTACAGTGCTTTTTATTGGCCAGATGCTTTTTTAAGTGCTTTACAAATATGAATTCTATCTTCATGAGAGCTCTAGGAGGTAGGGATGATTATAATCCCCATTTCACTGATGAGAAAACGGAGGCAAAGAAAGGCTCAGATACTTGCACATGATTTGGTGTTTATCTACAGTCAGTATGAATCCAAGTCATGTCTCTTAGCTGGATGGCCCGGACACAGTGTTTTCACTGGGAAAAACCGACTTTATGTGGTTGGTGTGGGAATTAAATAAAAAATAAAAATAAAATAGCTATTGCAGTTGCTGATTCAAAAAGTAGTCATTATACAGAAGATGATAAAATAAATAAATATATTAGAAGCATTGACCAAAAAAAAAAAAACAGGGACAAGAAGAATAGGGGTGGTTAGGGAACTAGAAACACTATCAACTGAAAAATGGTAGTTTAGTTTGGAGAAGAAAAGAATTATGAGACATGTTGCTGTCTTGGAAATATGTGATGAACTTTCACGTAAAAGGGGAAGTAGATTTATTTTAATGTTCTCCCATAAAACCAAACTAAAACCTAAGGGTGGAAATTACACGGTGATAAAATCTGTCTAAAAAAAAAAGGAAAGAAAGAGAAAGATCTAATAATTAGAGTGATCCACCAATGAAAAGGGCTGCCTCTGAATTTTGTAAGCTTTTAGTTCATTGGAATGTTCAAGCACAAGCTAAATGACTCTCTGTAGTATATAAAAAATGGAAAAGGTTTCAACAATGAGAGGGACATTAAAATACATTCATGCATTTATTGAGCAAATATTGACTGACCACCTTCTGTGTGCAATGCTTGTAAGGCCCCTTACAACTCTAAAAATAATAGAATCTACTATTCTATGAATGAGCAAATAAGAACACATGTCACATAAATGGACATAATTTCAGGCTGATTCTCATTGGAAAGGCCTACTAATTCTTTAACTCCAAGACTATCTGGCTGGTCTAGTGTAATCTGCAATAAGCCTCTATTTTCACAATCATTTATCACCAGTCACGGGAAGATTTTTCCAACAGGAAAGCGTCAGTTTTTAATAGGAAAAAAAAAAATCAACCAGTTTTACATTCTAAGAGGAAGGGTTTTCTTAAAAGAAGAGAAATGAGTTCTACCCCCACAAGCTTAGGTATTTTTCTTTTTGGCCTATGCAAACAAATACAATAACAATCAACATCTTTTAACCAAGAGAAAGAGAAAAGATGGAACTCTTGTTATTTAATCTGGACCATGTGCCACTTTGGGCAGAGTCTGTGCTTTGCCATTGTCTCCAGCAAAGGTATTCAGAAACTTTACCCATTCCTTTGAGCTCACAAATTAATTGTGGTAGAAATCTATCAACCCTGGTTTGTCCTAGGAATTATTAAGATGCCATCTACCTACCTCTTTACCAAATCCCCCTGGCTATGGGAGATTATTTTTAGAGAATTATCTGAATTACACAGGTAATCCAAGAAAGTCTCCAACGACTGGGTGGAATGTGTCCGGTAACTATACCACCCAAGCAACACATCACCACGCACTTATTACACAGCTGTTAGTATGTGTCAGAAGTAACCAGATAATTGGATAGTCTTCTAATTTTGCTGTTTTCAATATTTCCTCTACAGAAGATACAGAGCAGGGATAAGAATAACCCTAATTGACTTTTAACAAGCTCTTGCTATGTGATGGTTACATCATATGAACCATCCTGAGCAATCTTTACAATACCTGGCTGGACAGCTACCACTGTTACCTTCTCTAAATAATGGAATGGGGTCCAAGATTAAAAACCAAGGGACATGGAGCTCCTGAGCTCCCACTGACTGACACAAATTGCCACCACAACCTTCTTAACAGAGACATATAAGTTAGAAGAAATAGTGGAAAGTAATTATAAGTCTATATTTAGGTATCTTTTATAGGAAGTAAACAGTGAGCCAAAGATGGGCTTAGAACACAGTTTGCCAGATAACCTGTGTTCCAAATGGTTATGATTAATTTAAATATAAAAACACTGCAAACCCCTGAGGGCTAGCCACATCACTGAGTTATTAAATATCATGCGAGAGCCTATATAGGTGAGAACGTTTTTTAAAATATGGTAAATTTTCTTCTCTTCCCCTTCAAAAATGCCCCCAGGCACTCGTATACATTATGGACACCACTGGCCTAAAAATTCTCAGTTGAGGGAAAAAGAAATCCAAAACCCTTGAATTATAAGAGCACTAAAAGCATCTAAAATGATAACTATTTTGCCCCTTTAACACCAAAAGATCAACTGATTTTTATTTTTTACTTGGAGTTGACCTTTATTTAACCCATGGCATGCCAAAGTAATGGCCTGAAGCGATTTTTTCAGTGAGTGCCTTGACTTGGGACAAGAATAGACATTTCACTCACCCTGTCTCCAAATCATCATTTCATACCACTGCTGATGGTCAGTCTCATAAATAAAAAACATTTCTCAGCGCTTACAAAACACTAAAACTTTCTATTCAATTATTTATCTCCTCCATTTCAAATACATTCACAACTGTAAAATGCTTGCAAGTTCCAAAATAATCTGCCTTATTATTCAGAGTTACTATTAAGCTCTTCACTAAAATGTTTGTGCCCAATTATATATTAAAAATAACCAGCTGATTGTGTCTGCATTACAAGTTTAAACAGTTTCTTTTGATCAATTGACTGCTTGCTGGAATCTTTTCCTAATGGGGAGATTAACTTTAAGGCATTCTGGTGCCTCTTTTGCCCCCTAGATAAGTCCTGCACCTATATACAATTGTTCAGTGCTATCCCATTATTTTTGAATATAATAAATGAGGTATATTTAAAGGATTTAGACATGATTAGTATAGTCTAACAGTCTTTCTCTAGCAAAAACAAACTCAACAGCTGCATGTTATGAAAGATTACTATACTAAAGAGAAAAGTCCAAAAGTACAGTAGGAAGTATCTAATTTGGAGATTAAGAATTTATGGCTTTAGGGCTGTGAGGCACCTCTGTGAGTTATCCAAGGGAGAATGCAGATTCTCTGGAGATTTTTAATGATATAAACAGCTATATTTCTGAGCTGGCATAAATGGGACCCTTGTTACAGGTAGGCAGTATAATAAAATAAAATAACTATATGTAGAAAAGGCAGAGATAGTCTGGTTCAAGGGTGTCTAGAAGATATTGTTCAACAATAACTATATTTATATGAACATAGTTTAATAGTAGCACTAGTCTTCTTTTGTGTATTATTGTCACATGGTTTTATTTCCTGTGCAGCATTGATCTTTAGAAATTCATGAAAAAGGAATCAATATCACCATATATGAAACACTTGGTTAAGCACCTTATATCTGTTATCTCCTTCAACATTTTCAATAAGCCTATTTATGAATGCTCCTTATTGTTATCAAATGGAGAAATTGAAACTCAGCAATCACAAGTAATTTGCCCCACACTAGGCATTTAAAAAGTGGAATATTAAATCCAGATCAGTATGACTTTCCAAATTCCTATGTTATAGAGCAAAACAGTCTTATCAGTAATTGAGAAAAGCATGGATACAGCCAATGAAATAGGTCAGGAAAGAGAAGGGAGTTAAAACTAAATAGAAATAATACATGATTGTATCATATGACCTCACTGATATGAGGAATTCTTAATCTCAGGAAACAAACTGAGTGTTACTGGAGTGGTTGGGGGTGGGAGGGATGGGGTGGCTGGGTGATAGACATTGGGGAGGGTATGTGCTACGGTGAGCGCTGTGAATTGTGCAAGACTGTTGAATCACAGATCTGTACTTCTGAAACAAATAACGCAACATATTTTAAGAAAAAAGAAAAAGAAGAAGATAACAGGAGAGGAAGAATGAAGGGGAGTAAGTCAGAGGGGGAGACGAACCATGAGAGACGATGGACTCTGAAAAACAAACTGAGGGTTCTAGAAGGGAGGAGGGTGGGGGGATGGGTTAGCCTGGTGATGGGTATTAAAGAGGGCACATTCTGCGTGGAGCACTGGGTGTTATGAACAAACAATGAATCATGGAACACTACATCAAAAACTAATGATGTAATATATGGTGATTAACATAACAATAAAAAAATTTTAAAAAAAAGAAAGAATACATGATTATTATTTGTAATGATCCAAATAACTATATAGAAAACCTAAGAGAAACAACAACAAAAAGCAATTGTAAATAACAAGACGTTAAACATAATACATTTAACAAAATTTTTTAAATTACATGCACAAGGGGCACCTGGATGGCTCAGTCGATTAAGCATCTGACTTGTGATTTCAGCTCAGGTCATGACTCAGGGTCTTGAGATCAAGCCCTGTGTTGGACTCCACGCTCAGCAGGGAGTCTGCTTGAGATTCTCTCTCCCACCCCCTCTGCCTCTCCCACCCTTGCTCGCATGTGTGCGCACTCTCTCTCAAATAAATAAATCTTAAAAATAAAATAAAATAAAATAAAATTACATGCACAAATTTATGAATATATATTTAAAAAACCACTGAATTGTATACTTTAAGAGAATGAGTTTTATGATATATAAATTATATCTCAATAAAAAGCAAAAGAAATGATTATTCTGTCAGTTAATATGGGGGAAAAGGAGATGAAATAAGGACTCTTTGCTGATAGTATGAATATGAATTAGAACATTTTTTCTGGAGGGCAATTAAGCTTTGTTTATCAAAAGTCCAGTTATTACATTTTTAAAAATTTGTTCTAAGAAACTAATTGGAGATACACCTTGGATTTATGTGCAATAATATTTATCATAGTCTTGTTTATAATAGTCCCCCCCAAAAGAATTAAAACCAACAAAAACTACAAAACTCCAGGAACTCCTAAATATACCTTGATATATCCATGTAAAATCATGTTTCAGAATAGTTTATCTCATTGGACATGCTCACAATGTTAAATGAAAAGGGCAAGATACAAAAAAGAAAAAGAAAAAAGAAATCAAAGTTAGAAGGAAATTAGAGCTGCAGTAAGTGGTATGTGAGAAGAAGATATTTTTGCAAAAATAGATTGGACAAGATAAAGGAAGCTGATTCAAAAGTGCGCTTGGATCTAAGAATGAATTCATTCGTTGGTTGTTGGGGAAGAGGCTGTAACTGGTGTAAGGGGTCAAGGAGTTCTGGCTTGTTCTGTTTGTCGAACCAACCATGTGTCAGGGAGGGACTGCTACTCTACAGCGCTTTTCCTCAGATACGCCAAGCCTACTCCCTCAATGGAGCCTTTGCAAAAGCTGCTTCCTCTCCCTGGAATTTTCTCTCCCACATTTTGACTAAGTTGGCTCTTGATGCATACTCCATATTTATGTCCCTGCTGAAAAGTCATTAAACACTAAGGCCTTCTCTGCCTGGCCCATAGCAGCATGGACAATCAACTGGGAATATGTTGGAAAGACAGAATCTCACGCTTCACCCAAGATCCACTGAATTCAAATCTGTAGTTCAACAATATCCCAAGGTGTTCTCAAGCACCCTAAAATTTGAGAAGCACTAATTTTATAGTCTAGGATAGAAACTTCATACCAATTCCCTACATAATTGTCTTCATAGCTCTTATCCATATCTAAAATTCTCTCTCCCTTCTTACATTCTTACATCCCTGTTCCATGAGGGTAAAAATCTTTTTGTCTTTTTGTCTGTATCCCAAGTTCCTAAAATCATTCTTGATGCACACTTGGGATACACGCTTCGTCTGTATCCCAAGTTCCTAAAATCATTCTTGATGCACACAGTGAATGTTTATTGAATGAAAGCACGGATGGGGAGAGGGATGCCTCAGTGATTTTGACTGAACACATACCATTTCATGTTTCCTTAACTCAAAGTTACTCTGTCTTTGAAGTTTTACTACTGAATATGGAGACAAGAATTAGTAGATAAACAGATTAATATTACAGCCCAAGACATCATGTGTAAATAATATCTGTGGTTGCAATAATAAATCCTAACCTTCTGAAGAAAACCAATATGGCATATATAAAAATAAAAGTATGTTCCTAAAAAAGTTAAGCATATAATTACCATATGATCCAGTCATTCCACTCCTAGGTATATACTCAAGAGAACTGAAAACAGGTGTTCAAACAAAAATCCGGACATGAATATTAATAGCAGCATTGTTCATTATAGCCAATAAAGTGGAAATAGCCCAGATGGATAAACAAATGTGTTGCATACATACAATGGAATACTATTCAGCCATAAAAAGGAATGCAGTAATGATACATATTATGACATGGATAAACCTCGAAAATATGTTAATTAAAAGAAGCCAGACACAAAAAAAGCCACATACTGCTTAATTCCGTTTATGTGAAATGTCCAGAATAGGCAAATCCATACAGAGAAAAAGCAGATTAGTGGTGGTCAGGGGCTAGAGGGAAGGAGGAATGGGGAGTGCCTGCTTAATGGGTATGGGTTTATTTTAGGGGTGATGAAAATGTTCCAGAATTAGATAGTGGTAATGGCTGCACATTACTGTAAATGTACTGGAAGTCACTGAATTGTACACTTCAAAGCGGTTAAAATGGTGAATTTTATGCTATGTGAATTTCACCTCAAAAAGTAAATAAAAAGTAAATGACTATTTTAAAATGCAGCATCATTTAAATATATGGACTTGCTATCAAGAAATTTTGTGTTACAGATTCACTATTCCTGAGTCAGAGTTCTAAATCATTAATACTACGTGGTGATTATCTGTCAGACAGAGATAAGGCAGGGAAATCAGGTATAAGAAATGAGTCTGGGATTTGCCTAAGCCAGGACCCAGATTTCTTTGATTCTTGGCTAAAAGCCCTGATTGGCCCAAAAGGTCAAATGGAAAGGAAAAAGCAGTCAAGACTAGATCAGTGAAATAAAAAATTCATTAAAATTTAGCTATTGGAAGGAAAGAAAATAACCTTCCTTTCTTCCACCACAGATAAAATTAACAACCTAATTTTCAGAACAGGTAACAGATGTACAGCTGTAACTAGGTGCCCAGAATTTCTTCTCTACAGGGAGATGTTGGAAATAAATTTAGGAAGAGCCTTCAGACTTACTGAAGCCATTGAAGTTGTAATTGTTGTTACATTTGCAAGGGTTTATTAAAGACCATCAGGAAACTTGGCATTAAAAAAGTGTTTGCACTTTAAGTCTTTACTGTTAATTACATGTTGCTGTGACTAAGCACTTCAAAAGTGACTTTTATGAACTGTACTATTATTTAATTTAATAAGAACTTCTTATAAAGTCACAGGTTAACAAAAGTTCATTAGTAAGTTAAATGTTTGGAACTCAGGAAGCATTTACCCACAGAACAATGCTAACCATAGAGGTCGGGCTCTATATGATGGGCCAGGTAATCCGTAACACCGACACCAGTAGTACTAAAGAGCACAACACATATGTAAAAAGATTTCCGTGGAAACATTCGTTTCAGCATTCTGGGACCACTGCTTCCCTCCACTGTATCACTGATGCTCATTCATTCCTTCCTCATTTGATCCCTCATTCAACAAGTACTGGCAGTGCCTGCTACATGCCAGGCCCTTGGACAAGTTCTCTTCCTTTCCACCTGCCAGGTAGCAGGCTCTCTGCAACTTGGCATAAGTACCTGGTGGGTTAGCTTATAAACTCCGTCATGGTGGGGCCTCTATAGGGGCAGAAGATGGGGTTCTATGGAAAGTAAACATAATGAGGGTTGGGGACCAGTAAACAGGTGATGGCGCGGGAATTATGTGTCAGGCAAACCACCTAGCCACCTCTCCCCATTCGCCACACCATAGCCAACACTGGCTTTACCCTAGAGAACCCCCGGCAGAGGATCCCGATAAGGCCAACAAGATAAATGATGCCTTTTCCTGCTCCCCTGTTCCCTAGGGCAGTGACCAGGATCGGGAAATGCCACGAATAATGTTAAAACCAAACAGGTATGAGGACCTAGATCTCATATTTACTTCCTTCCCATCTCCCTTATCTTACCTGACAGCACAGACTAAAAAGAATAAAGGAGGAGGAAAAACGTTTATGGATGTATATCCATAGGTGTGAATGCTATATATCAGGAATTGTATGAAACAAAAACATGGGTTTTCTTGCAACTGCTGAGCTCTTTAAAGAATAATGTTAGCGACTAACAAAGATCACCACCTAGTGGCCCCAGCAGGATAATTGCACTTGAATAAAGTGCAGTGAAATTCAAAAATACTGGGGTTTGTTACAAGAACGTAGGGAAACCTTGAAGCTTCTCTTTTCGCCCCTTGGATTTCAACCTCCCATTTTCCTTTCATTCTGGCCTCAGTTCCTCCTAGTTTATAATTCAAAATTGTCTCTAAAATATTTTATTTACAGTTACCATTTTAATCTTTACAATGAGCTGTCTACTTTGTCACATTTTGAGTTCCTCACCTTTCATTAAATGCCATAAGCCCCTATGCATCTTAACTGAAGCCAATCTCTCTAAACATCATTTCTGTCATCCCACTTCCCTATTACAAGCTTGAATTCTTAAGTGGACCCTGATGTGATCTTTCACAAGCCTGGTCTAACCTGCATAACCCCACACTCCACCCAGCATACATATTCCCTGTGCATTAGGCTACTTTCCTCACTGTTGCTTCGCCACTTCCAGATCTCAAACACCACCACCCGTTAACCCACCTCCGAGTCCTCTGAGCCAATCCAAATTCCACTACTCCTGCCAAGCTCACTTCTTTTTTCTCTACTTTCTGACATTCATGGCCATTGCCATGGAGTTTACTATTTTAATTGTTTTCTAATCGTTTTACGTGTATTATTCTGCAAAGGAAGTTTCATGGCTTCAATACCCCTCCCACAATTCTTAGCGTGGTATTAAACATAATATGAGAGTGCAAAAAATTGAATGGCTGACTTAGAAAGGGAGAGTGGCCTGGCAGTGGGGGACAAGGGAAGAAAAGGGAATGTAGAATGGGGTAAGATTGCTGGAATCATATTCTATGAATGGAAAAAATTAATTCTATCCACGATTATCATGTAAAATAGCAGTGACAAATTAGATAGAAAAGTACCACCCCCCCAAACGCGAGGTTACATTTAAATATATTTCAAAATACGTAGTACAATTTAATCAGAAAAGTTTGCTGCAGAATATAGTTGGTTTGGGTGCAGACAGTAAGAGAAGCTCACTTCACAGTTGAAAAGCAGGGAAGCACAGGGGGAAAAGGAAGTTGTTGTGAAGCAGGTAAGGAAATGTTAACTTGCATTCTTGTGTAACACAAAGTTTTGCTTCTCAGACAGCGGCAGCAAACTCGCTCCGGGGATAAGAATTCCAGACACACGAGACAGCGGCACACTTGGAAATGACAGGACCAAGTGAAAGTTCTCTGCACTCAAACTCCGGCAGACAATTCAACCAACTCCGAACGGAAATATTTTACCCCCAAAATGTGAATAATAAAACAAATAAAATATTAAACAATCTACTCAAATGAAGAAGTCTGCAGAATAAGTAATGTGAACTTGAAAAATCTCATTAAGTGACACCAGAATTCTATTTCTAGTGCAACTGCAAGTAGTTTTATAACTAGGCCTCCAGTAAAATAATTAGACTATTTTAAGGGGCAGCAGCTGATTCTATCTTGAGGAGAGAAAAAAAAATGCTTCTCCTATGTAAATTTCCCCCCCAATTCCTCAAACTGACATTTCAAAGGCATCACAGAAGGACAATTACTTATATGCTGTATATATTGCTATTTTACCACAGAGGAGGAACATATATGCAAGGCATCACGCAAGACACAGTAGAGGGAAACAAAGAATAAAATGCCAGAGACCCTGTCCTCAAGTGTCTTCCTGGGATAAGAAGGCCAACATATATTCAATAGATAGTAAATAATTTCATGGTAGCTTTTAAGTATGTATACCACATATTATGCATAAAGTCTATATTTTCATGCCTCAACAGATACTAACGGTCCACAGTTGACAAGATGCTATGCTAGGCATTTGGGGAGTAAAAAGCAAAAGAGCTCCTCAATTGACCCTCAAGAGCAGTATGTCTAATAAGAAATGTATGGGAGGTCCAGGAAAATAAAGACAAGAGATTACTTGATAGAAGAAGTAGACTTAATGATCGGTCTTAACGCACATGTATAGTTCAAATATGCAGGGTTGAGGGATATTAAAGAAAGCATTTCAGGCAGAGGTTTTATCAGGTGCAAAGGCCCAGAGCTGGTAATGGATATGAGAGCTAGGATGGATATGAGAACATTAATTTCTTTTACTGGGATATATAGAAAATGTGACATTAAACAATGAGAAATGAAATTGGAAAGCTAGATAAGAACTAGAATATGGAAGCCACTCAATTCTAGGCTGAGGAATTTGGCTTTAATCTAGCCAAAAAGAAGTCATTGAAATTTTGAGCAGCTGAATGACATAATCACTGTTGTGCTTTGGGGCAATTAACAAGATGACAATGCATGGAATGGCCTTGAATGGGGAAGTACGGGGGATCCATTTAGAGGCTATACTACATTAGCTCAGGGAAAAAGTAAAGCTAGTGGTATGTACTGTAGTGACCAGGACAAAATGGAAAAGAATAATTCCAAGAGATCCTACAGACACAAAATTGACTGAGATTTGGTTGAATCCATTAAATATGAAGGGTAACTGAGGGAATGGACTCAAAGATGATGCCACTTAGAGAAACTAAGAATAAAAGAGGAGTAAGGCTGATATCTATGGAGAGTTGATTATTTCATTAAGATATTTTTCAGCTTGAAATGCCTTTCAAAAGGAAATATCTGGTTGTGAATTACAATATAGGAAAATTGAGATCAGAGCTAAAGTTGTAGATTTGGAAACCATCTAGACTGAGTGTATAAGAACTGAGCAAACTGAAATCTCAAAAAACTTGTACAGATTGGCAGCAAGGGAAACCAGTTTGATGACTTAGGAGCAGTTAGCTCTCCATGTCCTCACCCTACATTTAGTCCTCTTCCAACATGTTGGAAGGTGGGAGATTTATACATTAGAGAAATTAAAACAAGCAGTACAAAAAAATTCCCCAAAAAGATCATTATAGGAAAGAAACTTAAAGAAAAATGAGACAATGAGGGGCACCTGGGCAGCTCAGTCAGTTAAACATCTGCCTTCAGCTCAAGTCATGATCTCAGGGTTCTGGGATCAAGCCCCACATTGGGCTCCCTACTCAGCAGGCAGTCTGCTTGTCCCTCTCCCTCTGCCCCTCGCCCCCACTCGTGCTCTCTCTTGCTCTGCTCTCTCTCTCAAATAAATAAACAAATCTTTTTTAAAAAAATGAGACAATGAGAAAAAATGAAGTTTAAAGTTAATAGTCTCAGAATGACAAGAGAATGTATCTTATGAAATAAAAATCGGGATGTACTAAAAATGGAAAAAATCAATTTTGATTAACTAAATAAACATAAGAGACTATCCAAAGATGCAGAAACAAAAACATGATGGAAATAGATAGGACAAAAATAGGAAATAAGTAATTAAGTGAACAACCAAGAGATCCATAAAGAAAAAAAAGAGGGGGGAATGAAATAATCAAAGAATTAATAAATGGATAAATAAAATTTCCTAGATCATTAATTTCCAGATTGAAAAGGCCATTAAGCAACTAGCCTAAGGAATGACAAAAATCACACTATCAAGAAATTTTAGTGAGAAAGTAACCTAGAGTCAGAACTTGAGATGGAATTGACATCAGTAATGGGGAAGTTAGAACACAATGGAGATAAGCCTTCAAAATCTGAGGGAAAATGATTTTTGGTCTAGAATTCTTTACCAACCTAATTATTAGGCAGGTGTGAGGGTGCGGGGAAAAAAAATCTCACAAACATGTGAATCTTGAAATTTCATTTCCCTTGTGTATTCATTTGATCCACTACTGAAAAATGTATGTTAGTCATTTGTGAAAGTAAACAACAAAAAAAAAAAAGAGTGGAATTCAGAAAACTAAAAACTGGGACTCTAACAGAGAAGAAGATAAAGGACACCTAAAGGATCACTATGTCCTGGGTCTACACAGCAACCAGTCCAAAGTGGAGCAAGAGAACAGAGGAGTCCTGAAAGGAGAACTCTTGAGACAGTGGGGAAGCAGGAGAGTTTCTCTGTAAAGAAATGGTAATTTTAGGAGTTTGGAACAGGTCAGATGGAAAGTTTTATCTGTTTCAAATATTGCTACAGATTTTTTTATGTTAGGTTCCTGGTTTATGGTTCTTTGTTTTAATGTCAACCTTTCTGAGAGGTTTTGTTTTAGATGGAGCTCTTAAAAGTGGTTCATGTCTGTACTTTGTTCTTTTTATCCAATGTAATAATCTCTGCTTTTAGTAGGTGAGAGTAATCTTCCCAATCGATAAGTATGTTGAGGCACAAATGTCTAAAAAAATTTCAAGCAATTATTCTCAATTCTTGTACTTACTGTAGATCAATGACAAGTAATTCATGCACAAGCACAGATCTGATAACCATACTTTGAGTGGTACTGGCCTATAGTTTTAGTTTAGCTTTGATTTATAAAAATAAAAATTAGGGGGGTGCCTGGGTGACACAGTCAGTTGAGCAACAGACTTTTGGTTTTGACTCAGGCTGTGATCTCAGGGTTGTGAGGTGGAGCCCCACATCAGGCTCTGTGCTCAGCACAAAGTCTGCTTGAAACTCTCTCTCCCTCTCCCTTTGCCCCTCCTCCCATTCACTCGCTCCCTCCCTTTCTCTGTCTCTAAAATAAATAAATAAATAAAAATAAAAATTAGTTGTTTCATACAGCCAATAGTTAAATAGATATATTGACATTTTTTACCATTTCTCTGCTCATCATTGTTTCCTGTAATGGCACCAGTTTTACTCTTGGCACTAGTTTTACTCTTGATGAATAGTTCTTTTCTAAAAATAATTATATTTCTGAAAATAGACTTATTTTGCCCTGACCCTAGAGTAATAGTTTAGCTAGGTATAAAATTTTAGATTATAATTATTTCCCTTCACCAGTCCATTATCTTCTGGCCTCTGTTGTTGCTGATGAGAAATTTTCAATTAACAAATTCTCACCCCTTTTAAGATAATCATTCTTTTCTCTCTACTAGCTTTAAAAATTCCTGCTTCATATATGATGTTCTGTTTGATATGGATTTAAATTGGTTTATCTTTCTAGATATGAAGAGTGTAACTTCAAACTAGTATGCTCACAGTTTCAGTTCTATTGACTGTTTTGAATTTTATTTCAGAGTATGTTTAGTTTGTGCTTTAGAGAAGGTATATATCCTTTGGCTTACTTCTTTTTTAGTAGTTCATCTATTGTTCTTTTTTGAGGAGTTTTCTGGCTTTGGTTTTAAATTTAGAAAAGGCCTTATAGACCCAAAGACTATACGAATATTCAGATCGGTAAAAAAAAAAAAAAATACAAAGTAACTTGACAAAGTGTTATTTAAAGGCAAGTAGGTGAAGAGTATTATAGCAGCCATGTGTGAGTGTGACTGAGCTAGAGAAGGCAACGTAGATAAGCCACAACATGATAAGGATGTATAATGTAAAGGAAGAATTGTTATTGAGAGACAAAGGGAAACACAAATTTGTATTTTCTTTTTCATATGTTGCTTTACATTGGCACACCATATTTCAATAAGCATATGAAAACATTAAACATCACTTGTGTATTAAAGGTAATATGATTGATTTCTAAGACTCACCAACAAAGTGTAAAAGAACAAGATCTAGAATAGTAACCTTTTTATATGGTGTTTCTCTTGTTATCTTTCTGGTTCCTAATATTCTTACATTTTAATAATTTCTAAAGCTAGTTCTTAGCCAAATTGTGAAGGAGAAGCTATTGTCATTCCTGCAGATGTCTTTCCCTGTTGCACTTTTTCCTCTGATGGTGGTTCTCTGCCAACTTCAACACACAGTGCTCTCCTTGGTCTCACACTATAATGTTAACGATTCAATATTTTTTGTCTGCATTCTTGTCTATATTACCATATTCCTGCCACCATAAATGCAAGAACACACATACATGAGCACATGCACACACACACACACACACACACACACACACATTTGCTTGGCAAACTCCTTTCTGTTCACTTACAAATCTGAAGCCCTATTCACTAGAAATCTCCTCAGACTAATCAAGTGCAGGTTAGGTGTATTGTTTTCTTTTGTTAGTTCACTACGTTTTCACTACCATTGCTCTTATCACAGAGTGCTAGCAGTTTGTTTTCTGATCCATTCACGAGCTAGACTATGAAGTCCATGAAAGCTAACTAATCTGTCTTTTTCACTGTTGCCAATCTAGGACAGCATGACAAATATGTAAGTAAATGAAAGGAATTCTATCAAATGCAGAGAGAAGGGAATGAAAGTGATAATATGGTGACCCGTAAGAAAAACTGATACTATACGTTTAAGACTTGGAGAAAGTCCAGTGAAGAGACTGACAAGGCACATGTTGCCTGAATACTGAGTTTAAAAGATATGTAAACTTCCAGGTAACCGTTCTAAATTTATCTCATATTATTATTTAATTTCCTAAGATACTAAATGATAAAAAAGAAACTAAGAAGTGATAAATCCCCAAATATAGGAGACTAGGACAGGAAACATTAGTTGGTAGAGCTTTTATCAAACTTGTACAAGATAGAAGCAAATAGAAGAATTGTAAAAATCTTTGCTATGAAAAGTGTGTATACTCTATATTTTAATTCACAGAAAAACACACTAATTTAGAAGAAAGAAATGGAAAACCATGCAGAAGTAATAAGACATTTGACTCCCAGAATAGAATCATGAATTTTTATGTTATCCATCCAATATTCTGTATGTTAGAAAGGACCTTTGTCGTCCATCTCATGATTCATACAATAAAAAATTTCCCCCAAATGCTTGAAAACTGTCAGCACTGGGCAACCTTACCTAGTCTCACACAGCTCTCAGACCAATCAAGTCTCTTCACAATTCTTCATAATCTTCATAATTCTTCACAATTCTTCATAATCATAAAACAATCACCCAGTCTTCTCTAAGTCTTCATTTCTTCATGCAAAGTGTACTCGAATTCCACTACATAAGAATTATTCAAGTGCCAGAAATGGAATATAATACCCCAGACATAAGATGACCAATCTAATTGTGGAGGAAATGGACCTCTCCTCATTCTGTGTACCACATCTATTAATATAACCACTATTAGTGTTTTGTCATTACTCTCTCTCCCCCTCTCTTTCTCTTTTTCTTGCTCTCCCCTGTCTCTCTCTTCTGTGACATGACATGGTTGATCTATACTGAGTTCTATTTAGAAAAGAAAAGATCAAAGACTTGAGATTTAAAACAAATAACAAACCAGGTTTAAGTATGAACTCTACTACTTACTAGCTTAGGTTAGTCAATCTGTCTTTAAATTTTTTTTTTCTCATCCTAGAATGGAAGTTTCTCGAAGGCAGGGATTTTTGCATGTTTGTTAATGTTACATCCCACTACTTAAAAATAGTTATTGGCAGAGGTAGGCACTTAATAAATACTAGTTGCATAAATCAGTGAGTGAATGTTTATAAAATGAGAATGGTAAATGAGTCACAAGTTTGCTGTGAATGTCAAATGGAGTAATATATGCAATTTATAGTTTTAATACCAGTGATAACTATGACTCCATTAAGCCATATTTCCAACCAACTCATGGGCAGCTCCACCTATGAGTCACAGACACATCAGGCTTAACCTTTGTGAAACTGTTCATTGAGAGCTAACCTCCAGTCCAGTCCTGCTGTTTCTCATTATTTCTCAAAGATGTCCTTTCATCTTCTTTTCTTTTGCCAAGACTCTGCCTAAATGAAAATTTCCCAAAGTGTAGTATAAACACTAATTTAACTATATGACATGATTATATCGTTGAATTTTCCTTTTACATTAATAAAATTTATATTAATGTGGATTAATAAAAAATTGTATCCAGGAAATTAAGAGCCACAATCTCATTTATGGCACTGCTTATGTGCAGCAAATTTTTAAAATAAGTTTATTTATAAGTAGGTTTACTTATTAAATATACAATATCAATGGTAAATAGATATGGCCATGGTTTTATACCATCTGAAATTGGGTCAATATGCTATCAGTAAGTCTTCTGCATCCTCATGCAAATAATTAATAAATATCTTGGGCAGGATAAAAACAAAAAAAAGGCACAAAGATCAGCCAATATAGACTTCCTTCTGGGGTAATATGGACCCACTAATCAAGACTGGTCTGCTAATCAGTTATAATTAATTAATTATATTATCATCCAGAACACAGATCTTTCCTGCGGTCACAAAAATATCATGAAAATATGTATCTAGAATAGATTCCTCACTTGCCAGTCTAGTAACTTTATACTTATTGTAAAAACAAGTGTAATCATATTATTTTATATTATTCTTACTAATTGCAGACAAAACACTGCCTCATAGAAAGAGTCTTCAAAAATAAATGGGGGGAAAAGGAAAGATTTTAATTAGCAATGATTATTTTTTGATGTTTAAGCGTATTTTTCTAGAGTACATGAGAGTACTTTAAAAAATTGTTTCCTTAAATATCTTGTTTCCTCTACCTTTTATATCATTTCCACCATCCATAAAGAAAGAATTTGCTAAAGAAGATGTGGTCCATATATACAATGGAATATTACTCAGCCATCAGAAAGGATGAATACCCAACTTTTACATCAACATGGATGGGACTGGAGGAGATTATGCTAAGTGAAATAAGTCAAGCAGAGAAAGGCAATTATCATATGGTTTCACTTATTTGTGGAACATAAGGAACAGCATGGAGGACGTTAGGAGAAGGAAGGGAAAATGAGGGGGGGAGAATCGGAGGGGGAGACAAACCATGAGAGACGATGGACTCTGAGAAACAAACTGAGGGTTCTAGAGGGGAGGGGGGGATGGGTTAGCCTGGTGATGGGTATTAAAGAGGGCACGTTCTGCATGGAGCACTGGGTGTTATACACAAACAATGAATCATGGATCACTACATCAAAAACTAATGATGTAATGTATGGTGACTAACATCACATAATAAAATAAAATTAAAAAAGTAAAAAAAAACTATTTTGAAATGTTTACTGGGAAAAAAAAAAAGAGCTTGCTAAACAAGGGTAAAAATTAAGAGGAGACTCTGCTCCAGAAGGACCCACAGCAAATGATGATTTACAGTATTTAGTACCCTTGAGATGTTAACACATATTGAATGTAAAGTGACTTCAGAAGAGCTTTCTCTACATAGCAATAAATGGTAGATTCCAGGTACTTCATTATTGTTGCCTGTAATCATATTAGGTTATTATACTTCAGTTTATGCTCCAAAGTAGAGATTATTTGATAGAAAGATGGGAATGATTGTTTTTTTTTTTAATCAGAAAATAGTGCTGTTCCCTCTGGATCTGCATGATGTTCCATCTCCACATGCATACCAGGTGATGAGATGTACCACGAGCAGTTGGCAGCATTGTTTGGAAAAGTTAGTGCCTACAGTTGACCTATGAGTCCCCAAAAATGTACATAATCAAAACTACTCATGGAAATCCCTTCAATCAACCATAAGCTGTATCCTTTAGTGTTGTTCACACAACACTGTTTAAAAATACCATTTCTTCATGTTTTCTTAAGGATTTGAACAAATTGCTGCTTCTTTGGTTGTGTATCAGATGAAGTGCTTGATTTAGGTATACACTGAATAAAAAATACAAATGCAAAAAAGATCAAAGCTCCATATTCAGGAGATGATTAGAATATCAGCAATTAAGTACAGCTTTTGAAAAACTGAATGTGCTTATGGGTCAAAATTTAATAAGTTAATATTTACTGCCTAATCCAGGCTATTCTTAAGTAAAACTGGCATCTTTTGTCTCTACCCATGGGTACATGGTCGAAAAGAACACACCAAGTACTACGAGCAGTTTGGTGCTACCGTCCTGAGGCACTGAGGCATGAAAAGGCACCAGGAATTTTACTCACCATTGTTTTTGCACCATCGGTACAAATATCAAAACTGTGAAAATGGCAAACAACATCTCACAGTTAATCTGAAAGTAATTTTGACGTTGCGGGCCTCCTGAAAGGGTCTTGGAGATGCCCTGGGGATTGTGGAATACTCTGAGAACTGTAACATTTAGTCAACATTTAAACAGACTGTAGAATATTAGTAGCCAAAAAAAAGATGAGAATTCTTTTCTCAAAATGGCAAAATATCTCTAAATTTTACTGAGAATATTTATATAATGAATATTTATATCAAAATTTAACCAACGTAATATGTGCCAATTTTAAATCATTTTTATTTTTGCCTTTTATCTCATTCCTTATTCGTCCCTCTTCCAGAACAATGTCAACTTTATAGCTTTGCCCGGTTACTTTTTAAATTTTTCTCCACAATAACTTTCTCCTAGATTAGAAGATAAAGAAATCCATTAACACAGTATCTTAAAGAGAAATAAATTTATGCAATAATAGTTATCATAAACTTTTAAGGACTTATAGTCTTTTTAAGTTTTTGTTGATTTTCAAAAATTATACAGTGATTTATATAGTGATTAATAGTGATATAATTTTTGTTTATGTCACAATGTCTTATGTTTAGATTTCTGCTAACAAAAAGTACAAACATATCTTATTTAGCAAGAAAAAAAAATCCTTCCTTTATCAGAAAATTTCCTTTGCTAAAAAATGTTTTGTGGGAAATATAACATACTTTAATTACTTAAAGATTTTCATGCCATTCTTTTTGATGTCCCCAAAATTCACCTTTTTCTTTCCTGACTGAATTATACTTTGAAGTAATTGGGAGATAATTGTAGATTTTTATCTATTTCTCATTTTTTTGTTATTTTCCAGGGTTTCCCCTAAGCTACCATAATAAATGCTCACTAAAACTTCATGAACAGCAGCTTATTAGATGCCTAATAAGATTTAAGATTTAAAAACAATGTTTATGAAGTAGAATATTGTTGAATTCATAATGCAGATAAAGCAGAATAGGTCCAGAAAGCTAATAATGCAAAAAATAATGAAAAAATAGATTGACACGAGCTCCTAACGTGTAAATCATTGACAGGAAAAGCCTACAAATCAACCAAAAGCGAGCAGGCCAGACAAACCAGACTGAGAGCTTAGGCTAAAAATAACTACCATACTAGATCTCTGTAGAAAATTCTACATGCTAAGGATGTCAACATAAGTGTGTCTGGTTTATGAATAAGAACATTTGAGAACAAAGGCTGCATACATTAAAAGAAATAAAATTAATATAAAAGACTAAGTCCAGTAAATGATCTTTGTAAGTTAAGAAACTTTTCGATGAAATAGTTGAAAAGCTATAAAGCTAGAATGACAGTTTTATTCTTTATCATATGTAAAACAGAGAGTCTACGTTTGACTTCTGTTCTGTGCTGAAAATGAAAAAGAAAATAATATAAAAAAGGAAGAGGGAAGGAAAAAATGCTACCTCCAAATCAATTAATTGAACACAAATTGAATCACCTCTTACAAGTTAATCAGAAACATTGCTATGTGCAGAAATGATCTGTCTTCCATCTCAAGTTCAAAACTGTTCCCTGTAGGTCTGACATTATTTTCCGCATTTGACAATTAATTTTACACATCAAGAGGAAATGTGATTATTTGTGAATCCCTTATTTTGGAAGAAAAAAATATTATGAGAACACTTGGAGATTAATAAGATTGTGAGCATTACCACATAAAAGATTAGTCATCTTTTTTGGTCTCATACTTTTGATAACTACATTGAATATATGTACATAAATATTTTCTATATCTATACACAGCTTACAAATGTGCTCATGTCCATGGAAAACAAAAGGAAGGTTGTAGCTTCATGATGGAGTGGCAAAATGCACCAACCCATACTTGAAGTATTAAATAATATTATAATACTGGTCTTTGAAACCAAAATAAATGTCTTATTTATTAAGCGTCAGGAAAACCTCTTCAGCTTCTGTTCAAATACGTTACATATTTGAATAATGCCAGTCTCTGTAGGATTGATATTGCACTATGAATATTTGACCTAGAATGTCATTAACAACTTATACATTTTAAAATCACGTTTTGAAATGCAGCAAAACTAAGATTGTAGTGAATTTAATTTCAAAGTCATACTATCCCTCCTTTTATGCTGTATGTGGTAATCCTTGATTTTTTGCACTGATGCTAAATGTTAATGAACAGAGCCACCGTGTACCATTTCACCTGGAGCAATGAAAACATTAAAATCTCTTTAGAAGCCTGAATAAAACTTTATTTTATAAATATAATCCATGTTAAAGCTCCACCGTTTCACTGTACTTTTGAAATAAGGGCACATGGAAAATATGGAAGCGTTTCCTTTGAGATGGCTAACTAAAGCTACAAAATGAGCACTGTACGGCATTTCCAAGGAACACGGTTCAAAAGTTGTACGATTACTACTAAGGTTGTTTTATTCTCTACCACATTTGGAACAGGAAGTCTGTGTTGTTCTTGAAGAATTCTGAAAAGCAATGTCACAGTCTGATGACCTCTTCTCCTCATTAAAACGTTCCCAAAGACAGCGCTCTGCATGATGTTTTGTAGCTTCAGCAGCCATGAACTAATTTGTACCTCTTATTTTGATCATGCACTGGTGAAAGCACCAAACAATATTTTTCTTTAAACACAGAGAGGTCTTTCAACAGCTCAGCATGCACTTCTACCCTCTTTTTAATCTTGGAGCACCTATTTATTTGCTCTTTTCACCACTAAATCTTCTTTGCTCCTTTCTGCCCCCTGCAAAGCGGCTAGTTAAAAATCTTCAGTGTTTTTTCTTCATAGGCTTAAACCATTAAAAGGGTATTACCATAAAAACAGAGATGAGGGCTTATAGATATAGTACAAGGAGAATTTGCATTTCTAATTTTTAATCCAATTAAACTAAAATAATATTTATTTAGTTACTACCTTTCTATAACGTGTACGATCACTAAAACTAACATGAAAAAATTGCTTTAGAAAATTAGTTTTTAGGGTTCTCTGCAAGGACTGATTGGTTCCTCACAGTAAATAAAAGAGGGCTTTACTTAAAGGTTATTAGTATGTATGTGACTTGTTTGTTTATTTTGCATACCCGTACACTTTTTTTGGTTAGTTACACCAATTTTCTGTATGTTTCTCTATATATACCGATAAGGTGTTGCAATTACTGTATGCATCGTGTAGGAAATTGGTTTTAAGCTGTGCTTTTAATTTACTCAGGAAAAAAAAGCAGGGGTGGGGGGACCAAAATTAAATGATATTGTTAACGGATACAAATTTGTAAGCAGTAATACTTTGAGCTTTATTAATGAAAACAAGTCCAGATACCTTAATAATTCAAAGCATTGTTTTAAAAGTATATTAACTTGAGTTACATAAAACTCAAATATGGATAAATGCTAACAACTGAATAAATTATGGCAGAGTTCATCAAGCCAGTGGTTTCACTGTAAATAGGGCATGCTGCTAGGATTACAGATCTAGTTGAGGCAAAATCTACAAGTATATACTAATAAATGGATTCTTTTTTCATCATGAAAGATTTATTCTGTTAAAACGTAATTACTGAACACACTGGATTTCTCTTAAACATATCAAAGATAATGTAAACGTTTCACCATTAATGAATCATAGCATATTTCCAAACTCAATAGAAATTTGAATATTAAGTTATTTAAAATGTTGACCCATTGACTTTTCATGTTTTCAAATATCAATTTATTCCTGAGTACTGTTTTACGTAACTATGCAATTCATCCAAACAGGTTTTCAAATTGTTTCTAAAACTAAACATTTTTATGAAAATAAATGAAATATTAAAAAAGTGTTGTTTCTAATGATACAGTCAGCATTTAATTTTAGTGACATTTTAAAAATAATTTTCTCCAACTAAAATTAATCAGATTAATGTTATCAGAATAAATTATGTGAGTTTTTAAGTCACCACATCTAATTAATTGATCCCTCTCTCTATTCCAAAAAACTTCTTAATGAATATTTTCCAATGCATTATCCATACCAATGGCAAACTAGAATGTGTGAATTGTTAATTCCATGTACTATTTCTCCAAATTTAGTCAATTTTGCTGTTTAGAATTATTCCATACATTTGTTTTTGGCTAATTTAATCTTAAAACTTACATGTCCTATTGTATCTCTGCTGTGTCTTAAACATTTTTTCATAAATATATAACTCATAGTGACCAGCAATTGTCATACATTTTCTTGATGATCTTCTCCCCCCAAGATAAAAGACTCACCAAGTTGTTTTAATTTGTCTTTTAAAATAATTTTTAAGAGATCTTCTGAGATATTCAATGTATAGTTGTATTTATGTTTCCGGGTTTTTATGTTTAAGAGGTCCAGTTTGAGAATTTGGGAACACCTACCCACAGGCTTCTCAATACTCAGGGGAAATAAACACACAGAGTACCAGCTTTCAGGGGTTCCCTTGGTTGGTCAAGGGATGCTCTTCAGCTTTGTGTAATAAAGCCAGAGACCTGAGTATCCACATAGGTCCTGGCACAGACCCTCTGGTGAGCTTGAGTCTTGTTTGAGTCTTAACTTTCTCAACTTTAAATTGGGTTTAATAATCCTTTTCTGCAGGGTTACTAAGATGATTAGAAATAATGTATGACATGACAACCGTAGATGCTAGCTGGTGGTTACTAGCTGTTGACAGTTAGGCTGAGTTCCCCCAAACATTAAGAAATTTACTCAAACTGCATCAACAGTGGGATCTACTAGGAGTGTGTCAGAATGAATGTCAAGGAACTTAGACTCTTTCTTCAGGTCATAAGTCCCCTCACCTTCCTGAGCATCACTGAACAAACTTTGAATTAAATAGCTAGGACACTTTTATTAAGAGTCAGTTTACATGATAGTTGTGAAAACCCTCTCAAAAGTGTCAAAGAGTATAAAAAACAAAAATAATGTTATACGAATAGGATTTTAGATTTCCAAACCAGAAAAATCATTTGTTTAACCCCACATTTTATATGTGAAAGAAGAGGTTCACACAGGTTTTCCCAAGATTACACAACTAGCCAAATACAACATTCCTTTGTTCCATGTAAATCTACTTCTCCAAGGTTGGTAGTGAGATATGTCCCTCTCCGTACTGGATATATTAAATTAAAATCTGACACTGCCACAGATAACTGTACCAAGTTAAGCAAGATAGGACATCATATTCATAACGAATTCAAAACAACAAAGCTAAAATCAGATTTAAAACATACAGGACAATTTATTTTCAGAGAAAGTATACTGATTTTCTTACAGGAGGGAAATACCTTCTGCTTTTTTTAAAGCCTCATGTTATCTCAAAGTTAGGATCCTGCCTGGGTGCAGTTTTATGTTCCATTCTGACTTTTGTCCACTAGATGTCTCCAGTACGTCATACAGAAGCTCTGATCTCAGATGGGGCCTTGTTAGAATCTGCATCTACTGTTTCTTTTTGAAGTGAGTTCCTGAGATACCTGGTCAAATGATTTTTATTCCTGCGTTCATTTCATCATCAAAATTAACAAGCTACTAATCTACAGAGAAATGCAATCATTTAAAGTTTTTTGTCTGAGACAGAATATAACTTTGCCAATTTAAGAAGCAATTAAAGAACATGTATATCTTCTTTCTGAAATGCGTTTAAGAAATCAAAGACCTGAAACAAGTTCAAAATCCTTAGAGAAAAAGTTCACAGCCTTGACAATGAGGATTCTTAACATAACTTTTAATTGTATTGATTTCAAAGAGTGAATAACATTTACACAAAATAGTTCAGAAAACTTTGGTAACAGCAGGAACCTTGTTTAATTTGAACTTTAATAAATTAAAGAAAAAAAGTAAAAGCCTGAACGGTCACCCAAAGCGTCCCCTCCTAACTCACACAAAAACCTCCGTAACAAAGGCTACGAGACTGAAATACAATAATAATTGCAACGTGGGGATGTTCAATTAGAACTAGGCTTGCAAAATGCTCTTTTTTCCCCCAAAAGCCCAGTGAGCCCATATTACAGGAGGCTTCTGCCTCTGACTGAAACATAACACCCTCTGGGGTTGCTGTGGCAGATTGTTGCACTAGAGGGCTGAGAATCTACTCTTCTAAAGCAATTCAATAAGGATTCCTACAAGGTGTCTCAAAATGGAAGCACTCAGGCAGCGTGTTTCTGCCTCGCAGGGCAAGAGGTAAAAAGTTCAGCCTGTGAAGTAGAGCAGTTTCTGCCCCGGAGCAAGAGAGAAAAAAAAGTACAAGAGCGTTCTGATGAATTATCTCTTACTCAGAGCTAACACGGGCTTCCCAGGAACAATGGCCAAGTATAACCAGAGTTGACAGCCTCCATTCTCTGCCCAGCACTACATCCTGCACCGCGTCGGAACAATGGGCCATTCTCACTGCTTCCCAACCCGTCCCCAGCCTTTCAACAAACCTTCTCCATTCAAGAGCCACTTCTTGATCGTGATTTCTTTGATTAAAGCTCACCTTTCATTTCTTTAGTATTTTATTGTTATTATTTATGGAGTATGCCAAGAATGGAGGTAATGTCAAAAAAAGTTAAAACCATCGAGACTTGAATTTATTTAGTTTATGATCAAGGTTAGGAAAGTCAACCAAATCATAAGAAACAACTGGAAAACAACTTAGTGATAAACTATGGGATCCTGGGAAGAATTACTATGGTAGTTCACAGAAGATTATATTTGTGTCCTGGAAAAAGTTTTATAGAGGAGTGGGAGCTTGAACTAAAGCTGAAGAATTCAAGGAACTGGGAGAAAGAAGGGAAGAAAAGGAGAGAACAGAGGAGAAATCACCAAGGGGAAGAACACAGATACAAAAAAGCCCATCACATAAGCAGAAGACAGAGAAGCCAGGTAGACTGGGCACCCAGAGACACTTGAACAGAAATAGACATAATGTCCAGTAGGCTGGATTGTAGAGGTTCAAGAGAGACAGGTCCACAGGTTTAAAAAGCAAAGGGGACCCATTATAGTGTCTTATTCTGGGACATGAGGCAATAGAAGGAATGTTCTAGAAATACAGTCAGCAGATTAGATTGTTAAGACAGGAGTGGAAAAGCTTACCAAGAGAGGTGAAGGACTGTCAGGAAACACATTAAAACAATCTGGACTTTTGGTAATAAGGGCCAAGACCAAGGGATGGGTTGTTGAATATAGAAAAAAAAAAAGGCAAATCTGAGAAATAAAGCTTGGTGAAAAATGAGATAAATGATAGGTAGGAAAAAACCTACTCTTTGTTTAAATCCTACAATTTAACATTCTTCACCAAAGAGTTGAGCCAAATGAATCTGTATCTTCTGTTTAGTAATGCAGAAAATGAATAACATATTTCAATATATGTGCCTTTTTTTAGTAATTAAAATCCCATAAGGACACATTTTATGTCCCAAAACACTATGTCAGCATCTTTGAGAGAGGCTAGAATAAGTAGTAGATCCTCCAAAATAACCTGAATTTCTGTAGAAGACAACTTTTATAAAATTTCAAGGTATTATATCATTTAAAAAATAACAAAAGAATATATATACAATATAAATGAAAGCAATGATATGTTGACAGTGTTCTATGGCAGCATACAACATATGAATATCAATTACTATTTTATTTTATTTTATTTTATTTTTGTCAGTTACTATTTTAAATGTATTGACTAAAGGGATATGGTAGTCCACAGACCCAGGCTGAGAGGCAAAATGATATTTCAGGTGAAAGCCATCTTCAATTTCTCTCTTCCCACTTGTGACCTTCACCAGACTCTCTACACTCTAGAGGCCATAGCATTACAGTCTTTTCATCTTTCAACAAATATTTATAGGACACCCATAATGTGCTAGCACTATACTATCCACTAGAGACATAATGTTGAATATGACACAATCTATGTCCTCAAAGTACTTGAATCTAGTGTCCTTTCTGGGCTGTCACCAAATTTCCCCCACCACCCAGGTATCAGCCACTTATTTATAAAACAATTACTCTGAATAAAGTTCCAAGTCCTCTTGGACACTTGGAAAAAACAAGCAAACAAACACCTCCATTACATGGTCAATACCCTCTGGAAATTTATAATCAATAAATTACAGACATACCTTAAGAGAAGCATTTATATTACATGTTAATTAAGGAAGTGCTTGTAGGAGTTGTTCAGGAGTTCACCGGAAGGATATGTTGATTAGGCAGGAGGTGACCAAAAAAGTAAAAATTAAAAGGCTAATTGCCATTTCCAAACTTAAATCATTTGAGTAGTTTTAAATATCCGGAATTGTGAAAAGCAGCTGGAGCAGTTCAAACTACTCTATTTTCATCCTTATGTTAATGTAATGAATAATAAATAAACTTTCATAGGGATTTTTCCATATTTTAGTAAGTTTTAAGAGCTAAGTTAAAAAAAATTAGTTTCTATAACAACATTCCCTTGCAACAAGCTATTGAGCTCCTTAAGTTATAACAAGTATCTTTTCATCATCTTCTAAATGAACCAGTTCACTAGCCTAAAAACATGCTCAGTACAACTGGACAAAAGATACAAGGGACAAAGTCCCTGTGTGTATGCACATGTGTATTTAGAGTGTTTTGTTTTGTCAGTTTTGCTTTGTTTTTCTTTCAGTCAGATCCCTCAGAGAAGTACCATCATCCAAGGACTATAGATGCACCATGGAAGTCAAACAAAGTTGGGTTGATTACTTGCCACAGCCAGGGAGACCATATCCCATGAGGAACTACAGAGCACCTCAGTTCAAGGGTGCTGCAGGGAGCCGGATATAGGAGTTGGGCTTCTATTGGTGAATTTTAGGGAGGGTACAAAGAACCAGCCCAGCACTAGATTGGATATTATCAGAAAGTACAGGTAATTCAGTAGTTGGGTATCGATTTTCTTGGCATCAGGAAAAACACAATGAGGCTAAAGCTGTAACTGGTAAACAGGCAGCAGTCACTCAAGTTAGCCAGGAGAGGAAGGTGCTCAGTCATTTGTGTGGTTTGTGCAGGGTTTTGTCCTTGTCTTTCTATTGTGATCAGAGGTGACCTCATGAGATGCTGGTGCTATTTAGGAAAAGCAGAACACCATGCCTTAGTTGTCAGCGTCCGGCCAGCTACCAGCTACCAGCTGTCCGAGTTGCTCTTTCTCTCTCTCAAGTACAATCTTCTGTGACGAAGATTGTCCATACTATAGGAAAAATGTAAATCTTCAGAAGGAATTCTTCACAACTCAAAATCAATGGGAATCTGCTATGAATTCTGTTGGTCTCTAGGAATGTTTGCTCCAGCAGTAAATTGGAAAAGCTGGACACAAAGGTAGGATCATATCTGAAGTGGTGGATTTCTAAGAATACAGAGGAGATTAGAGGTAGTGACACCTTGTAGGGAACCCCTCCCATTTTTCTGAATGCACTCCCACACACTGTTGGGCCCTACCAGCTATAATTACACTACCTGGCCATGTGCCACAAGTAAGTGGACAAAAGTAGACACTTGATCCTAGCTGGACCAGTCAGATCTCCCCACCCAGAAACTTGGAATTGGGATTCAGAGAAGCCAAGCAAATTCTGCATGCAGCTTGAATTGTCTCAGGTTAGTTCAGGAGCTCTATAGATGATGTTTTTCTTAGGTGGCTTGGATCGCAGAAAGCCAGGCAATGGAGAGAGAATGAATCAGAACTGCAGAGAGAAGCAGAAATGCAAACAGAAGGAGGGTGCTCAGAATTTTCAGTTCCTGTTTCTAGTCTCTTCCTGAGGTCCAGCTGCATTCCCACCCTCAAGTTCCCTGTGTCTTTATAATGCATTCTCTATTTTCATTAAAGTCAGTTCAGAGATGTCTATTATTTATATTAACAAAACCAAAAACCCCTCTTAACTAAGAATAGCAAACAATTTAATGCCAAGTGTAAGTGTAGCACACACCACTAATTGCCACCCAGTGTTTGTTCTTCTCCTCTTTTTTCTTTTATAAAACCCTTTGGGTTTTAGCTGGGTACATGGCTATCGAGCTAAAAACTAAATTTCCCAGCTTCCTTTGCAGCTAGCTGTAGCCATAGGACTGAGTTCAGCCAAACGGGAGATGAGTGAATGTGATGCATGCCACTTTATGGCTCTCTCTTTTAGATGAGCAGCCTGCACTGAACTGGCTTCTTTTCTCACTGGTTGGAATATGGTGACCACTGGAACAACTGCCTTGGACCAGAAACAGAAATAAATTTCTGATGACAAAGCCAACCCACCAACCAAGTTACCTCGTTGACCTTTAGGAGGAAACATTCTACCATTATCTTCCAACGACCTGCCTAACTAACTTTGGACTTCTATCTCATTTATATCTCTGTCTCATAAGCTCTTTTAGCTACAGAAGACCAGATGAATACAGAGAGGTTGCCATAACAGACCTTCAGAGAAAATGCAGAGCTAGCTGAGTAGAAGATATACGGGGTAGTAATTCTCATTTCAGAATGAAAAGCTGACTGTCCATGTTATGTGATACTGAAGCCTTTGTTGGTTACATTCCCACCTGTAGTCTCTGGGAATTCAAATGACATTCTCACCAAAGGTGATGATCTTTTAGGAGAATTCTTTGTTGAGTGTGAGAATTTCAAAACCCAAAGGCTACTCTTTATGATAATCAATGAAGTACAACATGAAAAACATCAGTCTAGAGTTTCCCAGTTGGAAGCAGACACAGAAAACATGTTTAATGAACTGAAATCACTGAAGTCTAAATCAAGAAATGATTTGATGTCTTGCCAAATTGAATCGTGTACATCACCCCTTGCTGTGTATGTTATTGACATTTTTGTTAGGGAACTGTGCAATCTTGACCATTGAAATGAGATCTGGGAGTAGTTAGAGAAGTGGGGAAACCCACCTTCCACATTCTTCCAACATATTATCTCTGTCTCTCCCTTTTCTACAAACATACTGCAATGCCTCTAATTATAAACTTTAGCACAGGATTATGGAAAAGGAAGAGGCCCAGAGAAAACTGGAGATGAAGGACTCTGAGACACTCTTCCTTAGCCTGGGTATTTTGCAAACATTTCCTGATTCACTGATAAAGTCGGCACCTCAGCACAAAAACTTCATGAAGATCACTCATGTGGGTATCTGGGTTACTAAATTTGGGTATACAAAAGGCATGATGCAAAAATTATGAGGCATTAGCAAATGTAATCATGTTAAATGAAATTGGCAGGCAGTCCACTAAAATTTTATAGGATTGTGTGATGATTAATTTTTGTGTCAAGTTGGCTAGGCCATGCTGCTCAGTCATTTGGTCAAACACTAGTCTAGATGTTGCTATGAAGGTATATTTTAGATGTGATTAGTATTTAAATCAGTAGACTTTGAGTAAAGCAGATTGCCACCATAATGTAGGTGGGCCTCGTCTAGTCAGTTAAAGCCCTAAAGAGAAAAGATAGGCTTCCCTAAAGAAGATTCAATTCTGTCTCAAAATTACAACATAGGAACCCTGCCTGAGTTTCCCATCTGGTGGCCTACTCTGCAGAATTTAGACTCAGGACTGCAACATCAACTCTTAACTTAATGTCCAGCCTGCTAGCACACCCTACTGATTTCAGACTTGCCCGCCACCACAGTCATGTAAGCCAATTGTTTAAAAATCAATCTCCTCTCTTTCTCTGGAGAAATCTGACTAATAGAGATTGTATGCAATCCTGGCTAACTGTAGCAAAAAAGTAAAAATAAATACAAATAAAACTGTATTCTAATAATAATCACCCCGGGAGCACCTGGGTGGCTCAGTCAGTTAAGCATCCAACTCTTGGTTTTGGCTCAGGCCACGATCTCAGAGTCATGAGATTTTTGCCCCACATCAGACTCCACCCCTCAGCGGGGAGTCTGCTTGGGATTCTTCCTCTCTCTCTCTCTTTCGGCCCTCCCCCAACTTGTGCTCGCTTTCTCTCTCTCATATATATATTAATCTTAAAAATAATAATAACCACCCCAACTTTTTTCCCCTGATCTTAGGAAAGTCTTGATGCTTATTCTTTCACAACAGTAAATTGTCCAAATAACTTCACACTGATTCCTCTTCTTTCCTTGGAAATTTATCAGTCCTAAATGTCTTCTCTCTAGGCTCTTAATCTTCCAAAATGACATTCATCTTCTCTTATAATCAAATCTATACTAAGGAGAAAGCAGTCAGAGAAGTAGGGTATCTATAAGTCCTACTCTTCCCCTGAGCTATCTGAAAACTGACTCCTGGTTTTGCTGTCTGATTATGAAATGGCTAAAACAGTCATCTCTGAGCCACAGCTAAAAAGAGGAGGAAATCATTTGGTCAAATGGGGCTTGGCAGCACCCATCAAATCACACCACAGAGGCCACTTCCTTTTCTGCACCCATGTAGAGGATCAGAATTACTAGACTTACATCCAGCAAACGCCCTGAGCTCAAGGAAATACAGGCAATTCTTAGAAACCAAAATATTTCCAATCAGAGATACCAAGATTCAGAATCCAAAAATAAATTTTTTATTTGTTAAAGGACCCAGGAGCTCTAATTAAGTATTATATGGTTTCAGTTCCATCTGCTGGCCTATATTGTTTCAGGAAACAAAGTTACTTTGGATTAATTTAGATCCAGATGATAGGTTGAATCCATACCCAAATAATGAAGGATAGTCAGAAAAAAAGGCAGGCAGACAGAAGCCCCCTCCCCCTTCCCCTCTTCCCCCCCACTCTAAAAGGAAATTACCCTAAAAGGATTTTTAACCACCCTAGAAGGAATCTTCCACCCTTTCCCACCTTTTAGGTAGATGAGAACGTGAACAAAAACCTGATTGGGTGATAGGCTCACGGAGGGTTAATCAGATTAAAATAGCCAGCCAACAGTCTCAAAAAAACCTCTAGACTTAGAAATTCCTGCAGCAACCCTCACTGGTCCCCTCCCTCTTCATGAGCTTTATACTATTGCTCAATAAACTTAATTATCATTCAATAAACTTTGCTTTGCTGCCCACTACTCTTCATCTGGTCTACCTCTTCATTCTTTGAAGCAGCATGACCAAGAACTGTGGACACATTAGGAAAAGAAATCCTGAAACACAAATAGACCTGAATTCCTTATTCACATTGTCTCAGAAATACCCATGACAACTTACTAAAACAAGGTAATACTAGAGCAGGCAGAATTTCTCAGGTCGTTTACAAATTAAAATGTAGATTAAAGTGATCCAAAGTTGGATCTGACAAGTTTCTGACAAAAGTGAGACAAATTCATCTTAACATATTCCTCAAAAAAGTATCAGTTAATGCTTCAAAACCGACTCACAATGAAAAATCACCAAACACTGAAGGATTAAGCAACTAGAGATGAGAGTCAAGATATAAATCAGGAAACTGCCAAGTAACATTTTAAGATGGTCACTCTTTTAATAATTACAAGAAGCCTGCAAAATGAGTTTCCTTGATAGATTTAAATAACTGAAAAAGACTATTGTGAAGTACAATGGTGGAAAAAGAGATTATGGAAAATGACCAGAGAGATTTGAAAAAGAAAAAATTAAAAATTTTTAAAATGAAGGAATATAGTAACTAGAATTAAGGATGCAAAGTTTGGATTAAACAACAGATAAGACAAAAGTGAAGAGAAACTTGTGAATTCTGAGACATATATGGATAAATTACTCAAAACGGAGCTCAGAGAACCAAGAGTGAAAATCGTTAGTTAAGAGACATGAAAATAGAGAGTCTAACATATGTCTATTAATTGGAGTTCAGAAATGAATGAGAGAAAGGATGTAGAAGAAATATTTGATGTGACAATGGTTGTGCTCTTTCCTGATATGATGAGACACAGAGCTTCGAATTGAGGAACATCAAGTCTCAATCAGAATTAATGAAAAAATCCATATTCAGACTTATCATAATGAAACTGCAAAACATCAGAGAGAAAAAGGTTCTTAAAACATCCAGAGGAAAAAGACGGATTTGCTAAAAGGAACAATCTGCCTGGTGGCTAATTTCTTAATGACAATAATGGAAGCCAAAAGATCGGTAAATGGTAACTCCAAAGTACTGAGAAAAAATAGCTGTCAATGTAGAATTCTATACCCCATGAAATTATGTCCTAGTCAATCATTCATTCAACAAAAATGTATTGTGCATATACTGTGTTAGAGAGTGATTAGAATCAATCAGTGAATAAAATGGAAAAAAGAATCCTAATTTCTTGGAATTTATATTCCAACGGAGAGAAACAGTCGAAAAATAACCATAATAAATAAGAAAAGTATGCTGTGAAAACAGTGGACCAGGGTAAGGTGATTGGGACTAAAAAGGCAGAGGTTTATAAATTCAAATGGGTGGTCAGAATAGAATTCAATAAAAAGGTGAGATTTAAGCAGACTTGAAGGAGGTAAGGGATTTTTGGCAGGAGAGAGTTTCAGAGAAAGAGAACAGACTGTATAAAATCCTATGCTAGGAGAATCCAGAAATAGGAAGCCAATGTGGTTGGAACCCAGTGAGTGAGGGACACCTTAAGAACTTTGATTTTCTGGGAATGCAAGCTGGTGCAGCCATTTTGGAAAACAGTATGGAAGTTCCTCAAAAAGTTGAAAATAGAGCTACCCTACAACCCAGCAATTGCACTACTGGGTATTAACCCCAAAGATACAAATGTAGTGATCCAAAGGGGCACGTGCACCCCAATGTTTATAGCAGCAATGTCTACAACAGCCAAACTATGGAAAGAGCTCAGATGTCCATCAACAGATGAATGGATAAAGGAGATGTGGTATATATATATATATATATATATATATATATATATATATATATATATACAATGGAATATTATGCAGCCATCAGAAAAATGAAATCTTGCCATTTGCAAAGATGTGGATAGAACTACAGGGTCTTACAGTAAGTGAAATAAATCAATCAGAGAAGTCTTTCTTTGATTATCATATGATCTCCCTGATATGTGAAATTAAAGAAAAAAGGCAGAAGACCATAGGGGAAGAGAGGAAAAAAATTAAACAAGATGAAACCAGAGAGGGAGACAAACCATAAGAGACTCTTAATCTTAGGAAACAAACTGAGGGTTGCTGGAGGGGAGAGGGGTGGGGGGATAAAGTAAATGGGTGATAGGCATTGGGGAGGGTATGTGTTGTAATGAGCACTGGGTATTATATAAGACTGATGAGTCACAAACCTGTACCCCTGAAACAAATAATACATTATATGTTAATTTAAAAAAAGAACTTTGATTTTTACTCAGTGAAATAGGGAATGGAGGTCAAGGAATGTGTGAAGAGTGACATGCAGGATTTTTTTAATGGGATCACACTGACTACTGACTACTATATGAGAATATACTGTGGTGGAAGTTGCGGATGGGGTGGGGGTGGTGGCAAAGGAGAAAATCAGTTAGGAGACTTTGAAGTAATCCAGGCTCAAGATAAAGATGATTCAGACTAAAGTAAGAGCAGGTGAGTGGTAAGAAGTGGTTAGACTCTGGATTTATTGTGACTATAGAATCAACAGAATTTCCTGATGGACTGGGTAAGAGGAATCAAGATGACCAAAACATTCTATCTGAGCTACTAAAAAAAGGGGGGGTCATGAACCTGCATTGTGGCTATGGTTGAGGTAGCTTGACAGAAAGAGGGAGGATATTGGAAATTGGGTTTGGACATGTTGAGTTCAAAACATCTATTAATATCAATGTGGAGCTGTTGAATAGGAAGTTAGATAATTTCATCCAGAGTTCAGGAGAAAGGTCTTCACTAGAGATGCAAACTTGGGAGTCATTGGCATATGCATGGCAATTAAAGGCAAAACACTAGACGAGATGACCAAGACATGGAGTGTGAATATAAAAAAGAAATGGACTAAGGGTTGACCAGGGAAATTCCAACTGGTTAGGGAAATGAGGGAAAATGGGCACAAAATACCGAGAAAGAGTAATCCGATCCATGTGAGAAGGAAAACCAAAAGAGGTATTGTATGCTTAGGTCAAGAAAATATATTAAAGGAGTGATTGTGTCCAATGCTGCTGATAGTGGAGTGTGATGGAAACTAAGAATTCAGCGTTTGATTTAGCCACTGAACCTTGAAAAAAGTGATTTGGTGGATTGGTGGTACACAAACCTAATTTGATAGTTTAATAGAATAATTGAGAGAAGTGGAAATGGGCTCTAAGTAATAATTATTTCAAGGAGGTTTGCTGCAAACGAAAGCAGAGAAATACTGTGGTAGCTGACCATGCAAATAAGGGCAAAAACTTTTTAGAAATACATGTGAGAAAAAAGAAGATGCTCTATGCTGATGAGAATGTCCACTAAAAGAGAAACAGTGATTGTGCAGAGGAGAGAGGAGAGAATTGCTGGAGGAGATGACAAAAGGTATGGGGACCAGCACATACTGGAAAACTTGATTTTAGGTGGGACATGGAGAGTTCATCTCAAGTTTCAGTCAGGACAGCAGAGTGTAGATGCAGATGATGCTGGGTAGGTAGGGTGGGTGCTGAGAGTGTCTGCATGTTCTCTTCTAATGACTTCAATTTTTTCATTGGAATAGAAAGCAAGATCATCAGCTGAGAGTTAAACTGGAAAAGAGAGTGTAGGAGGTTGGAAAAGAGAAGGCCAAAAAAATGCTTTCGAGCATTTTTCCAGAATGAGGATGAAATAAACATATTTTTCAGACAAACACATAAAATTGAAAGTTTGCTATCAACATACTCTCACTAAAGGGATTAGGAAGAAAATGATCTGAGAAGCAAGGTCTGAAGGGCTAAAAATGAATGGTGAGCACAGAAGTAGTTAACAAGCAGTTAAATCTAAACAAGCATCTAAAGAAATCAAAAACAATAGTTCTAATTTGGGGGATTACAAATAATGTCTAAATATAATCCTGTGTAAGATTAGCATACAAGGGAGGAATGGGTATTTGTTTGTGTGTGTGTGTATTAAAAGTCTGAGCATCATTTCTCAAACTGCAGTGGTCAACATAGACTTTTAGAATTATTCCTAAAGAACATTTCATTTGATGTAATATTTGGTGATACCTTCAAATTTCAACAGAAAAAATGCACTTTTTTCTCTAATGATCCCAATCCTTGCATACTATATCCAACTAAATGAAACAATAATTCAGACAACTTTTCAACTTGTAGACAATAGAGAATTCCAAGAAACATTACCAAGCTTGGCAATTCATCAATACCTCCTCCAGCATTTTGCCTTGCCTCTAGGTAATGGGCATCCATACTGTAATCTCCTTTACAACAGCCCATGTGCAACCAAACAGAAATCAGACCAAACTGAAAAACTTCCTCCTCCCTATCTTGATTCCCCATCAGGTAAATTAATTCTGGAAAGTAGAAGTCTGTTTCTTTTGGCTTTTAAAATCTAACTTATTAAACATTTCAACACACCAAAACATTTTTCACGCTTAATCTACAATTTCTTTTTTGTTATACTTTGTTTACTTTTATAGTTTTACTACTGGTCTTCTGTCTGTTACTTAAAATTGCTTAATGTTTTTAATCAGAAGACCTTACTTCTGGGGGCACCTGGGTGGCTCAGTTGGTTAAGCAGCTGCCTTCAGCTCAGGTCATGATCCCAGGGTCCTGGGATCAAGCCCCACATCGGGCTCCTTGCTCAGCAGGGAGCCTGCTTCTCCCCTGTCTGCCATTCCCCCTGCTTGTGCTTGCTCTCTCCCTCTATCTCTCTCTGTCAAATGAATAAAAAAATCTTAAAAAAAAAAAAACCTTACTTCTGTTAAAGGTCCTCTTCCTTGTAGAGGAACTATGACTAGCCATTCTCAATTTCGCTCTATTTTCAAGATTTTCAATAATATGCATGAATTATTTTTATAAAAAAAAGTATTAAACCTGTTTTAAATTAAAAGTCAGGGAATAAATTGTATTATACCTTCTGGGATGTCTAATATAATATTGAATACATGTAATGATTCCAGGCCTGCTTGTCTTTCAACTTTATTTTGGAGTGACGAGAATTAGATTCAGTGGCCTTAAAGCAAAAAAAAAAAAAAAAAAAAAAATCCACAGCCCATTTTCTTGCTCAACAATGAAACCATCACAATCACATGGTAATATATGACATGGTTAAGGATATTAAATAAAACCACTACAACCACAACAACAACAACTCTCGCATCTATATGTTTATAGAATATGTTTGCATTTCTATTGTAATAGTGCTTCTTTGTAGAGCGTATAGTTAGGGGAATACTATTTTAATACTTTGTTAAGTGGAAGTGAAACCAACATTTAAAAATTCATGAGAAGAGTTTTTGTGTTCTTATATTAGCATTCAGAGGTAAGGTAAGGGTGATTGGAAGACATGTGAGTGTGACTCAAACTCAAATTATATTTGTTCATACAGAAATAAAGCCCTTGTGATATATGGCTTTATTTTGACTCAAAACTTAATTTGTTAAACATTCATTTTGATATGCACCACTTTTAGATGAGTATAATTAACAATACAAAATCAAAATTTGAGGTTTTAAAATTATAAATTCTAAATATAATTTTATTCATACTGTAATATTTTCATTAATTGCCTTTGAAAATAGTGCAGTGGACTGCATTATCTGAGCAAGTTGCAGGTAGCATTTCATAATATTCCATCAGTAGCATATGAAAATGAATAAATGTGTGAGAAAGTCTGAATTTCTTTGAAAGGTTGTTTGATCAGTCTTAGTTAAATTCAAAATAGATTTCTCTAACATTAATCTGAAGAGAGAATATTCTCCTTTGAAATTTTTATTCTCCAATTAAATTTTTCTGATCTTAATAGTGGTTTTTTTTTCTGAGATGAAAACTTGTCACAATGGCATTTTCTTTCATTCAGCAGGACAAATATACTTATCTCTAATATCATTATATAACTTTTCATAATTGGAAGATTTGCCTTTTTAATGGATGAAATAGTGAATGGACACCACTAGTGTGAGAGACAATGAAATGGCCAATTTATTTGGTTCATAAGATAATAACAAAATCTGAATTGATTTGTTTCACTGGATTTTAAAATTTTTGTTCACTGAGACATCCATGCTAATTTGGTAAGCACCTTGGACTTAAACAAAGATTAAATTCCTGAAATTTTTTTCACTCTTTCCCAATGTAGGAAGTAGAATAATTCAAACATAAATATAGCTCTCTCTATGGTCATATTCTGAAAAACATTTATTAAAACCTTTCTAAATGATGGTACAGAGTAATATTCAGATCTCCAAGTGTACCTAGATTAAATTTTGAATTTAAAAGATGACATTTAGGGACTGCCTGGGTGGGTCAGTGGTTGAGTGTCCAACTCTTGGTTTCGGCTCAGGTCATGATCTCAGTATCATGAGATTGAGCCCCACAACAGGCTCCCTGCTCAGTGGGAAGTCTGCTTGAGATTCTCTCCCTCTCCTTGTCCTTCTGCCCTCCCCCTGCTGCTTGTGTGCATGCTCTTTCTCTAAGATAAATAAATAAATCTTTTTTTAAAAAGGCATTTAGGAACAATGTGTGCAGGAGCTTTAGTTTGGTAAAAAATGTCAGGAAATTCCATCGCCAGCCAAGATAGAGGACCAAGAACCAGATTTAAACTCATACCTTAGCTAAAAATTCAAACAAAATATTTTCAAACATTGAACAACCGGCAGCAGAGAGCAATGCTTCCTGAGAGAAGGGAGATAAATGAGGTTAAGTTCTATGATTGCTTCAGTTTACTACCTGGAAAGAATTTCCAAACTTTAGGCACAGGGAGAGGGAATCCAAACAGAACCCAGAGTTCTCTCTGAATTGAAGAGACAGAGATGAAGATTTGGGGAGGCCAACGCAGTTGGAATTTGCAGGACAGAGAATTAGAGCAGAGAAAGCCATAAAGAGAGGGAGCTCCTAAAATCTGCAGAGGGTTCCCCCAGAGTCCTCAACTGAATGCTGATCGGAGCATGAGTATAAGCTAACTACCTTTTGGCTGAGCAATGAACTACTGGAAAGGAGTAGGAGGAACAATTTCCAGCAATCACACAAAGTTGGGAATGTTCACATTTCTAAGAACCTGAGATGAGAAACATCATAATGCATAGGAGATGCATCGAGTATAGTACTCCAAGGGTATTGTCTGACTTACAGGGACCTAGTAGCCTTAGACTCAAGACTATTCTAATTCCATTTGGCAGAGATTAAAGCTAGTTGTGAAAGAATCAAAATGTTTCGGAGTAACTTAAATGCATCTCAAAGCAAAGCTCAAAAATGTTTTTAAAATTACTAAGAGTGCCAACACTCATGATGCTTGGTATCTAATCAAAAATCACCAGGCATACAAAGAAGTAGGAAAATATGACCAATAACATGGAAAAAAAAATCATGCAATAAGAACTGACCAACAAATGCCACAAATGACAGCAACAGGAAAAAGCACAATAAAACAGTGGCTATGGGGCGCCTGGGTGGCTCAGTCAGTTAAGTGTCTGCCTTCAGCTCAGGTCATGATCCTGGAGTCCTGGGATCGAGTCCTGCATCAGGCTCCCTGCTCAGTGGGGAGTTGGCTTCTCCCTCTCCCTCTGTCCCTCCCCCCTTGCTCGTGCATGCTCTCTCTCAAATGAATAAATAAAAAATTCTTTAACAAAAAAAAAAAAAAAAACAGCTGCTATAACCATACACTGCATGTTCAAGAAGGTAGAGAAAAGCATAAACCTATTAAGGAGAGACATGAAAGATATTTTAAAAGACCTAAATCTAAATTCTAGAAAAGGAAAATACAAAATCTAAAATGAAAGTTTCACTGGATAATATAAATCCTTGCCGGGGAATTGCAGAAGCTTTCAAACCAGTAAACACCAACAGGTTGGAAAAATAGCGTGGATATTCCTTATCGTTCAAGTAAACAATGATGATGATCTGGTTATTTTCTTTCTTTGATGTCTCAGTTGTGGTTACTCGTTTTGTGTTTTGCATTCTTACTCTGATCATTTGCTTTGCCAGTAATGATTAGTAATAATTGGGCAAAGAAAAAACCAAAGCCCTCTGTTTCTTTACTGTTTCAGCAAACCAAACAAAACTTATAATGAAGGGGGAAAAAATGCACTAGACAGGATTAACAGCAGAATCAACACTACATAAGAAATGATTAGTGAATTTAAAGATACAACAGTAGAAAAGATTCAAAATTAAACTAATGAAAAAAGTATAAAAAAATTAAGAGAACACCAATGAGCTGTGAGACAACTTCAAGTGAATTAATATATATGTAATTGGAGTCACAGAAGGAGAGGGGAAACAGGTTTTAAAATCTTGGATTGGTGTCCCATTCCTTGAAGCAGAGAATTAGATGAAACCATAAGGAGAGAAGAATGGTAAAGAACACAGTGCCTACTAAACATTGCCTTGTCCTCGGATCTAGTCCCGCATCGGGCTCCCTGCTCCGCGGGAGCCTGCTTCTCCCTCTGCCTCTCTCTCTCTCTCACGAATAAGTAAATAAAATCTTTAAAAAATAAAATAAAATAAAATAAAATAAAATAAAATAAAATAAAATAAAATAAAATAAACATTGCCTTGAAACAGACATTAGAAAGATTGTCCTTTATTCTTAGTTATGAGTATTGACCTACAGTGGCCATTTTTCATATAATGCCTGTATTTCCACTTCTGAAAAAATCTTCCTAAGTTAATATATATACTAGAGTGTCCTATGAGGTATAAGAGCTAGATGGATAAAGACTCAGGCAGAACAAAATTTTCTAAGCTCTAAAACCATCATGAACACATTTCCTTTCCTTCCTCTCTCTCATCTCTATCCCCCACTTTTTTTAGATAGAGGGCTTATTTTTTTGGTAAATCATGGAGTGCCTATTCACACTATTATTGGAAGGAGCACATAACTAACTCTTGGTGGAAATCATGACTCTTGAAAGTATAATGGAAATGACAATATTGATTCATATATTTTTTCATTCATTCAAAATCTTCAATGGGCCAGGCACTATGAAATGTGTTGGGAATATATTAGTTAATAAGGCAGCCACAACCCTGACACACAGAAGTTATACTGCCTAGAAAGATTAGCATTACCCTGATAACAGCATTAATTAATATATAATTATTTAGTATATTAACATTGTTTGCCTGAGTTCCATGCCTTTCTTCTATATTCTTTGCTGTCTCATAGGTGTCCAGGGACCTCTATAAACTATATTACCCAGAATCCCTTGTCAATTGACCTCCAGTTAGTTTTGGCCAATGAGAAGCATTAATGCAATACTGAAAGGTGGTAGGAGAGGAGAAGTCATGGTTCTTCCTCTTGGATATTTGTTCCTCTTTCTTTGACTTGTGGTGGTGTCTCTCAAAGTGGCTGTGACCCTTCAGGGGTCCCATCTTTGGCCCTGATTTCCCCACTTCAGCTATACTAGACCATGCCACATTGTCCTCTTCGGCAGTTCTGGCACCCTGCTAGGCACTCTGAGGACTCAGAAACACATTCCCCGTCTGGGTTACCTCACCCCGCTTTTACATTTCCAGAGGGTAGTTCACAAATCTGACATCTCCAATATCAATGTTAATAGGCCCTTGTTCAATAGAAAAAGACGTCGGGTGTGGAATCAACCCTTTCACCATTTGTATAACTAATTTCTTCTATTAAATTCACTCTTTTTGAAAGACCTAGTATGATTTCTCTTTGACTGATATGCTTATCATTTTGATTAATGCTAAATATGTGGTAGAATGAACATATATAATTGGAGATCTAATCTATACTGAATCAGACAGTTTCCTTGAGGAATTAATATTTAAATTAAGAACTGGAGTATGAATAGAGGTTAACCAAGTGAAGGGAAGCGGCCATAGCCATGGTCAAACATCACATTATTTAAGGTATCGAAGAAGGACTATATTCTACAAAATGCAATCTCTTGCTCTATGGCTGACATATTTCCATGCTGTACTTCTTACTGTGTCACTGAACCTACAGTAAGCCTGCCAGGGTCTACCTCACAGGACTAGTTCAAAGATTTGCTTTATTTTATTCTTTATTGTGATTCTATTAAACTCAGCAATATTTTTGCTTTCTACCAACTCTAATGTCTTCACAGGATTGGAAAAACTTTTCTGATGAGAAATGTCCAGCTTTTGAAAACTTCTCATCTGCCATTCCCAGCATCTCCCAAGCATGTTCCCCACCTCGCCACCCTCAGGCCACACATTTAATCGGGAGTCTTAACATGTCAAAAAGATTAGGTTGGCTGACTGAATAAATACTTCTGTCTTTCCACCCTTTTTATAACATTCCTTGTGATGTGGCTGCCTAATTAAAATGTAGCTTACCAGTAAAATAAAACTCCCTGTTCTCCCCAACTCTTAGATCAGTATTATTGGTTTTTTTTCTTTTGCCTCAGGCTCTGATATGGCCTGGCACCACGCCGTTACTGATTCTGTCATACTTTGTTCATTATGAGTTTTTTGGTATTAAAAGATTTCAGTTTTTAAAAAATACTGCATTAAAATATTATTTGTCTTGATTGCTGAAGTGTTTGGTGCCCCCTTAAATTTTGCACCTGAGGCAAGTGCCTCCATCTCCTCACCTAGTCCAGACCCTCCCTATAGCTCTTGTGGCTCCCGGAAGGAATTTCAGCCAATGCTGGAGGCAGAGTGGGACAGCTCTGTCTACATGGCCCCAGAAGCTCCCCTTCAGTGGAATGACAAGAACTGCCAAGAGGAGAGAGAGAATTAATTCTCTTATAGCACAACCACAGGCCATTGCCCACATTTGCATTAACAGGTTTGAATATTAGATACTATCATTTCTGAAACTCATTATTTATTTATAAAAACTGGTTACTAGGGCACCTGGGTGGCTCAGTCAGTTAAGCATCTAACTCTTGATTTCGGCTTAAGTCATGATCTCAGGATCATGAGATCGAATTCTACGTTGGGCTCCGTCCTGGGGGTGGAGCCTGCTTAAGATTCTCTCTCTCTCTCTTTCTCTCTCTCTCTCTCTCTCTCTTCCTCTCCTTCTGCCCCTCCCAATTCTCTCTCTTTCTAATATAAACAAATAAATCTTTTTTAAAAATGAGTATCTGATAGATACATTTCAAGAGGAAGAATCTGTTTTAAAAATTACTTCAACTTTTTATCAGTCCTAAGATTGCACTTCTAAGATTACAATCAACCCACAATTAGCAGAAGACATTTAAAAGATAGAAAATGAGATATTACAAGCCAGAGAAATATTTAATGTCATGTGTGCTTCCCCACAACTGCACCCACCCTCAGCTTTGAATCTTCGAAATAGTTTGGCCCACATAGAAATGGGTCACATGTTTTTGTAGCTCTCGCTTTACTGTGATTCTCTAGAATTTCTGCTTGACTTCTCAAGTGCTTAATTTTACGTCTCCTGAGTGTAGCCCACAAATCTGACATCTTCTGTATCTATGTTAATAGGCTTTAGTTTACTAGGAAAGGAATCCAGGATATAGAATCTAGTCAGGTCTCCTAACATCTCCTTGTTTGTTTTTGGAAAAGGCATTTGGTCTCCATCTCCTCATCTCCAAAATGAAGGTTTGAGACTAGTCATTAACACATTTTGCCATTTTCACATTCTGTGATCAAGTAATTCTCTTCTATATGCACACGTTAGACAATATGGAAACCCTGGCTTCCGTTGGCCTTAGTGGCCTTCTCTTTTCATCTCCACATTTGTGTGTAATACCAAATTTTATTCTGAAATATCTTGAACCAACATAGCTCACTTAGAAAATAATTTGGGGATTTCCAATCAAAGAATGAGTTTTGATTTCATATATTAGGCCTCCACCATGTCTCTGATGACTTTTCCTATACTTTCTCATGTCTTATTTTTAACCATCTGAGCCACCCAGGCGCCCATCTCATGTCTTATTTTTAAATTGTATTCTTCTTTTGTCATATTCCCTAAAATTTCCTATCTTGGAATGCTTTCCTTTCACATGCACAAGATTCACAAGCAGGTGGAAAGAGCTACCATCGAGCTGCCCACATTTGTTAACAAACATTCCTTTTTCTCTCTACTCTATTTTTTTCTATTTTCTCCTTTTTTCTTCCTTAGCTCACTTTCCCCCATTTTCTCCTCTTTCTTCTCTCATTAATTTCCCTAATGACAGTTGAGAAGATCCTAGATGTTCAGAAGAAGAGACAAGGAAATACAAGTAACATTACATATTGAATTTTGTTCAATAGTACACATATATACTTACTATAATCAGTGCATGTGGAATAGCACAGTAGGGAAAACATATTCCATAACTCAGATGGGTTAGTGACAATATGTAGCGATAAAATATGTTTAGTAGGGATTGGCCAGTGGTTTGTTTTGTTTTGTTTTGTTTTGGTGGGGGAGAGGAAATCAGGATACATTAGGATACAGAGGGAAAACAAGAAAGAAGATGGTAAATGTGGGGCCGGGAGTGACTGGGAGATGACAAATGCAAGAATACTCAAAATAGCTCTCCCTGCCTCTCCCCTCTTTTTGAAAGTTTGGCTCCTCCCAACTGTCAAGACTGTTGCTTCTTCCTAGAAACCTTACCTGAGCACCCCATATTGAATTGTCCGTTCCCTCCTGTGTTCTCACTTAGATTCTAATATAATTTCACACTAACTTCGATCACACTGAAAGGCATTAATTCATTTGCAGATCTGTTGTCCCCCTTCTCACTAAATACCAGTCTCCTTGAGGACATGTCTGTATTATCGAACTCTGAATTCTTTGGCACATATCAGGGACCTAGTTTTAAATTCTATGTCCCCTGTTTGTTCACATCAACACATACAAGTTTTTAAAAATTTTTTCCTGAGCCACAGCCTCCTCATTTATAAAATTAGGAAAATACTACCTCAGGATTAAAATGAAATAGCTAAGGTTGAACTTTCTTTAAGCACTGGAAAGTTAACAGAAGTTTTGTTTTTAAAGCCTCAAGTTTTAAAAGATATTAAAGTGGATTCTGTAAGAAGGAAAAGCCTCTGCATGTTGATGAAAAAGCAAACGGCCTGATCCCTGGCAGCTGGATTCTTGAAGTTTGGTGAGACAAGAGGGCAGCAAGTTGTACAGTGTAAGAGACTGAATCTCAGAGGCGGCAGGCCTCCCACAGGGACCGGAAACAGCTGAGCATTGAGAGCAACTTCCTTCAAATGGACCACTGCAGACTAACAAAGTCCCCACAATGTTGTCCCCAAACTGTGCAAATCTAAAAACAGCCCAAGGAATGATGAAGGAACCACAAAACAACTGATACTAGATTTGGTGAGTGGGGATCTAAATTTAGTTTCATTTTTCCCCTGCAGAGAAATAAGACAGCTTTTGTGTTTCCTGCATTTTCAAGCAAATCATATGGTCTCACACAATCTCATCATTACCTGGGGTTTCTGGGCAGCGTGAGCTGCCACACCACAGGACAGACAGTGGGGGCTGGTTGGGGGAAGCCGCGCAGGAGGGGCTTTTTCCAAAGAGCAGCCCGTTCGCACTGGAAAAATAGCTCTGTGATTTCTATTCTGAGCTGGGGAAGAATACACTAATCTCACCAGAAGACTGTTGGGGGAGGATTTTAGTCAACAGCTAACATTTTGGAAATTATTTCCAAAGTTTTTAAAAACATATTCTCTAGAAGTAGCACTGTCTGTGTTAAACTACCCATGGCAGATCTCAGAAAACCTTTAACATTCAGATACTTAAGTGGTTTCAGTATATTCCCTTCCTATGGTTTTCCACACATTTAAAATCCTTCTCCGTTTTCCACATTCATATTTATCTTTCTAATAATGAGTGTGGCTCACACTCATTACCATTTCCCCCCGTTATGTGTTATAACATTCTTCCAAGAAATAACAACAGTGCCATTGGAATTTCGGGGTTTGACTATAAATACAAAGAAGAAAATTCTAAGAAGTCTATGAATGGGTAAAGGTCATAAGCAAATCAACAGAAAAATATTTCTAAAATTCAATCCCATATTTGTCACCTGAACTTCTCCAATATAATGCTATGAAAAGATATTTCTGGGGGCGCCTGGGTGGCTTAGTAGGTTAAGTGTCTGACGTTGGCTCAGGTCATGAACTCAGGGTCCTCAGTGGGGAGTCCACTTGTTCCTCTTCCTCTGCCCCTCCCCCACTCCTGTGCATGCTCTCTCTCTCATAAATAAATAAATAAAATTTTAAAAAAGAAAAAGACCTATTTCACAACCTACAGAGTATTTTTTGAACAATTATTTCTTTACTTGTTCCATATTTTCAACAAGAAATATCAGCTAAAACTCTGTAGCTTTACATGAGCATTATGGATAAGAAAAAAAATAATCTAAAGTGAGTAAGTCAAATTATTTAGTTGTATGAAAAATTATGCAAACCTCTGAAGTATGCAGCCATTCTTCTTGTTGGTCTCATGTAATTCAAGCAACTATATCTCTAGCCCAGTTTAACAAATTCACATCCTAATAATGATCTCTAAGCAATCTATTTTCTATTTTTTCAAATTCTGACACAATTCCCCCCCAAAAGCAAAAGGTATGTTAAAGGAAATTTTAATGATATCCAAAGAGAAAAAATTTCAAGTTCTGAACTATAAAAATATTTTGTGAAGTTCTGTGCTATCTTTGTTTAAAATAGGCAATAATGGATAAGCAGTTATATTTTTTCCTTCTTTTGTGATAGCATAAACCTATAAAAGTATATTAATGTCATACTATAACAACATAAATTCTATTTTATAGTGTTTCACAAATCCCTATTAATATTATGTGAGTTGAAGAAGGTCTTTGCTTAATTGTACTTGCTTTTATTTTTGATATTTGCTCATATTAAAAATATGAAGTAGCAAAAACTTATAATCCAATATTCTTTCATTTTTGCCCTTAGAACATTATAAAATGTTGTGCTAATTTATTTTATTATTTATCATGCCTTAACAAAACTGAAAGTCAACCTTATAAATATGATTTTGAATAATCTGTATATGATATCATTCATATCTAATTCAAGTGATTTATTTTAACAGTTTTCTTTTTTTTTTAAGATTTTATTTATTTATCCATGAGAGACAGGGGCGGGGGGAGAGAGAGAGAGAGAGAGAGAGAGAAGCAGAGGGAGAAGCAGGCTCCCAAGGAGCAGGGAGCCCGATGCGGGACTCAATCCCAGGACCCTGGGATCATGACCTGAGCCGAAGGCAGACGCCCAACCATTTGAGCCACCCAGGCGCCCAACAGTTTTCATTTTTAAACAACTCATTTCTCTCCATGTAAGGGATACCTGAATGCTATTCAAAGTGATAAGTGAAATGAGCACTAAATTGCAAGTATATTTACTGCAGGGGATAATGAGAAATAAATGCCTCACATTAAATTATAAAATTCCAATCTATGCCTCACTTTACGGAAATATAATTTTCAAAAATTTAAATTTATAATGCATACATTTTTATCAAAAATATATCAATAAAATAACTTCCTTATCTGTGCTTTTTAAAAAATTAGACGATTGATAGAACATAGACATAAAACATTTCTTACATTATGTATATATAACAATCATGTCTTCAACCAATACTTTGTAACACATATATTTTATAAAATGAGAAAACATATTCATGCCAGTTCTCTATGAATTTTGGCAAAATTTGAAACCATTTCTGCACAGTCAAAAAACAATAATGTTTAGAAGTCACATATCAGTTCTTCAATTCCCCATTTCCTTTTTCTTCTATCAAATTCATACTGAATGAAGCCTTATAATAAAATGTGACTAATAATTTTAAAAAGAGCATTAAAAATTTTATTTCTAACTTATAGAACAAAATGTAAGTTAAAGTTTAAATGTTTATAATACTTAAACATGTAAAATTAAATTGAAATTTATAGTTATGTGCTTTCAAGCCCTGGATATAAGTAATTTTATATTGTATTATTCTAATTAAGTAATGTAGAGAAAAAAATTACCTTTGGTAATGGCTCGGGAACATAATCTGTAAGAGTCAATCTCTCCATTTGCTTTTTATGTACTATAAGCATTACTGTTCTGTGTACTCCGACTTCTCTATGTGTTCTCCTTCTAAGTGAGGCCAAGCTACATAAACCATGATTTAGTTCCTCTTTTTGGCATTACATTCACTTCTCATATTCCTAACTATAATGTTAAAGAGAATGAGTAATATTTAACAGATCACAATTTGAACAATTTGCAGTTACAAAAAAACAGTCCAATTCTTTTTTCCCCTTCTTTCAAATACTTTATTATTTTATCAGCAACTATCTGTATAGAAATAAAAGTTAGAAGTGATCAGTTTAAAAAGTGAGAAGCAAGCACAAATTTCAATGTGTAATAAGAGGACGAAATTGCTACTGATGGGTAAAGGCTAAATGGTAGAGGGTAAGATAAATGGTTTCTCTGTCATCATTGTCTGGGTTCAGTTTCCCTGGATTTTACAGGCCCCTTCCAGAGAAGTCAACAAGTAAACACAAGTAGGAAACACCAGTCTCACCACAAAGATTTGGGAGGACAAGTGAGGAATTTTCCCATTAAAAAAAAAGTAACATACCAAGCCTCTGTGTGGTCTGTGTCTGTGTGTGTGTCAGTGGGTGGGTGTGATAATCATTACCAACGTTCACCATTTTTGCCCATATTCCGTTCTCCTACACTTCTGGCTCACCTGAAGTTCAGAGTGGCCATGGACTACTTCTGGTCAGCAAAATGGGAGGATTTGAAATATCTACTTACTGGTGCCCAGCTCTACAGCCCTCCTTTCCATCTGCCTTCATGATCATGGAAGCAGGTGTCCAAACAGAGCTTCCGTCAACCCAGGGTCGCAAGTGACTTTAATGAACAAAACCTACATTGAGCTTATAGCATAAATGAAAAATAAACAATTTTAGTAACTACTTAGATCTGGAAGTTATGTGTTTAACCTAGCCAATGCTTACTGGCTCAGGGGATGACCTTATAGTTGTATTTTCAGAAGTGTACCATTAACTCTCCATATCTAGAAGAATAAACCTCTCCTCACTCCTGTGAGCCCTCTTGCCTCTATAGTGGATGTGCAGAAGAGCAGTGTGGTAGAGTGGAAAGAAGACAAGGCTTGGAACTCTGAACAGTTGTCCAAGTAATGCAAACTAGTTAGTAGCAAAGCTTGGACCTCTCACTAACTTCTATTACTTCAGGGAAGTCACTTAAGCACTCTACATTTAAGTTACCTATTTGTAAAATGGAGACAATAATAGCTTATCTGTCTCTATAACAATGTTGAGTTTCAAATAAAATAATACACAAGTTTTATGTGTTGCCCTTCCTAGAGGACAGAAATATATTCTATTCTACTTTAAATCCCCAATCACTTAGTAAAGAACCTTATGTCACAATGGGTACTAAACAAATGTTTAGTAATTGAAGGCAAATTCTTTTCCAACAATTATTTAAGCCTTTAATTAATGTCTAACTCTGGTTTGTAGACTAAGTAAGAACACGTCTTTCAGGAAATACTTTGCTAGTCTTCAATTATTTTTAATGTGTTAAATATCTATTAATCATTAACCACATGTCAGGTACTGGTCTAGGCACTAGTAGAGTAGATAATTGAGCAAATTAGATAAATTCTCTGCTGTAATGGAGAGAAACAGTGACAACCAAAGGCTGTGTGTGGGAGGAGAAGGAAAGAAGGGGGACTTCAATAAGTGGTCAGGAAAGCCCTCCTTGTATAGGCTTCCTTGTTAAGACATTTAAGGAGGGGCACCTGGATGGCCCAGTCGATTAAGCCTCCGACTCTTTCTTGGTTTCAGCTCAGGTCATGATCTCAGTGTTATGAGATCGAGCCCCATGTTGGGCTCCATGCATTTACATGCGTGCTTTCTCTCTCTCTCTCTCTCTCTCTCTCTCTCTCTCTCTCTCTCTCAAATAAAAGGTTAAATAAAATCTTCAAAGAAAAGCTTAAAAAAAAGATATTTAAGCAGAGAATTCAGTGAAGGAATATAAACCATGTAGATTATTGAAGGACTAGCATTCCAGGAAGTGAGCACAGCATGGGTAAGGAGGGCCCTCAAGCAGAAGTGTTCTTAGTGTGTTTGAAGAATAATAGGAAAGCTGGTTAGAAGCAACAGTAGAAACTGGCAACTACTGAGTATTTTGCAAAATCACATGTTACAGTAATCCCACGATGTTTCAGTTTGTTTTCCACCTGTTGGTTATAAGCCTTACAGAGGATTTGATTGATTTACAAGCTCATCTTACACTTCTAGGCTGATGCATTGCTCTTCCAGGCTTAGAAGATTTTGAGCAGAGGAGAAACATGATGTGACTTACATTTCCAAAGGATTACCCAGGCTACTGTATGGAGAATAGATTGTAGAAGAGCCAACTGTGGACGCAGGAAGATAAATTGGAAGTTTATTGAAATAGTCCAGGTGAGACAATTGGTTCCAAGTAGTTTGATATATATATATATTATTTTTATATTTACATAATTACGTATATTTATCTCATTTGCATATATAATTGCCGATATATCTATCTATCTAGATAGATAGATATATCAGAGTTTCCTTCTGTATCCATTCTCAGAGATACCATGACAAGAGTCAAACTGGAGAGCCAGGGAATTTTTTCTTAATTCCAGTAAAGTTAACATACAGCATATTAGTTTCAGGTGTACAATATAGTGATTCAGCAATTCCATGCATCACCCAGTGCTCATCACATCAAGTGAAGACAGGGAATTTGTTGCATATGCAGGTTATATGCCAGGACCAAAGCCTGGAAGGGTAGACATGAGGAATTCTTCCCCAGGAGGGAAGAAAGGAGGAATCTGCCTTAAGAGATGCACAAGAACATCTGTAGAAAAAGAAGAAAAAGAAGGTCAAGGAGGAGGAAAGATTTCACTTGCTAAAGGTTGATTATTTTCAAAAAGCTATCTTTGAGAGGAAGTTTGGGAATCAAGACAATCTAGATAGAAAACAATGGGTCATGGAGGCAGCCCATATGACTAAAAACAAAGAAATACACAAACACACAAAAAAACCCTGCAGACCTATTTCTGGAGAGATCAGAAGAGCTATTTGGAAAGAACAGCCAGGAAGAGGTATTTGAAGGTATTTAGAAGTACAAAAAGTACATCAGCCTAGAAGTGTAAGATGAGCTTGTAAATCAATCAAATCCTCCGTAAGACTTAAAACTAACAGGTAGAAAACAAACTGAAACATGGTGGGATTCCTGTGACATGTCATTTTGCAAAATACTCAATAGTTGCCGGTTTCTACTGTTGCAAGAAAATTTCCTTTTGGTGCACGTGATCAGCAGGACTACTACCAGGATCTGGGTTTACAAATCTCAAACTTTCTACAGAAGGCATTTCCCTAAATTTCAGTGAAATTTGAACTGATCAAAAAGTGACCCCCGTAAATATAGCCTAATGTTTAATGCCAGAGAAAACAGACAAGGACCTCCACTCCCAGGCAGTTCCCAAGGACAGTTACAAAGTCAGCAGTTCAAGTCGCTTAGGGAATCATGCACCAGGTAAACAGGAAGATGGCAGAGATAGGTGGCCCATGCCAAAGCCACAGGCAAAGTCCAGGACTAAAGAAGAGAGATGTTAATACTGCTGTCAGTCTACACCTTTTTTTTTTTTTTTTAAAGATTTTATTTATTTATTTGACAAAGAGAGAGGCAGCGAGAGCAGGAACACAAGCAGGGGAAGGGGGAGAGGGAGAAGCAGGCTTCCCGCCGAGCAGGGAGCCTGATGCGGGGCTTGATCCCAGGACACCGGTATCATGCCCTGAGCCGAAGGCAGATGCTTAACCATCCGAGCCACCCAGGCAGCCCTCAGTCTACATCTTGAAGTCACAGCAACGGGCAGCCACAGTTGCTCCAGTAGCTGCTGAGACCTGAGACAGTTAAGATTGGCATGGCTCAGACCTAGAAACCGCTGCTCAGTAAAAACCTCTGGACTCTTTAGAGAGATCTCTGACCTTTCGGACTGCCATCACTGGCTGTCAGGAGTGGTCAAGACCCCACAACAATGTTTCTCTAGAAACTGCCTACTTTTTCTCTGGGCTAGTGCTGTGTTCCTCTGATGGGTTGAATGAATAAGGCATAGGCTAAGCTTCTACAACAGAGACCTAAAATACGGTGGCTTAAATGAGGGTGTTTATCTTGTGCTCGTAGAGTCGTACAGAGGGAAGAGGCCTCAGAACCTGTGTGAGCTATCAGCCACTTTCAAAAGAGGGCTTCCACCTCTGGGCCAGTGTACCCGTCCCTGTCCCAGTTCAGTCAGATTCGGGTGGCACACCATCTCTTTCTTTCCCATCCTTTTCTTCAGAATGAAGTCTGATAAGGAACCTGGGAAAAAATGGCTGGCCAGGCAACCATGCAGCCTGCTGAAACTCAGGAGTCCTTTTTTTTTTTTTTAAAGATTTTATTTATTTATTTGACAGAGAGAGACAGCGAGAGAGGGAACACAAGCAGGGGGAGTGGGAGAGGGAGAAGCAGGCTTCCCGCTGAGCAGGGAGCCCGATGCGGGGCTTGATCCCAGGACCCTGGAATCGTGACCTGGGCCGAAGGCAGACGCGTTAACGACTGAACCACACAGATGCCCCACTCAGGAGTCCTTTCAATAAAAGAGGAAAGAATTGATCTCGGTGACATCCAGGAGACTCTGCTATAGGGAACTTCACAAAGTATTATAAACGTGGAACCTGAGAGGAAGAGATTTATGCCCCCTCCATTTTATAGATGAAGAAACTAATATAGATTTATGACATTTTCTAACTTATTCAGAAAAATCTGGAAAATCAGTGAGTGACTTTCCTTGCTATCATTCACTATAATGATTCTATATTCATATACTTGTTTCCCTTAAGTATTTATACTCTTTGTATTTACACCAAATATTGCTGGATATAGTTTTATTCTTCCACATAGTACTTTAAAATGATCAGTGGTCCAGGAGTTAGAAGACTAAGAATTACAGAATATGCCATGTAAAATGTAGCTATAATTGAGCCCTTTTTTCTTCTTCTCCTTTAACACGTTTTAAGAAACAGCTGCAGATCATATCCTCAAAGGAAAACCCCTTTTACTGAGAAAGATTGAGAAAGATGTATGTTGTCTATTTCACCCTAAATATCATCTCTGTTAACAAACAAATGCATATAATTCCCCAGCCAGAAGTTAGTTTTAAATCCTAATTCTAACTTATTTTTTTAATTATTTTTAAGATGTTATTTATTTATTTATTTGTTTGTTTGTTTGTTTGTCAGAGAGAGAGAAAGAGCACAAGCAGGGGAGTGGGAGAGGGAGAAGCAGGCCTCCTGCCGAGCAGGGAGCCCAATGTGGGGCTTGATCCCAGCACCCTGGGATCATAACCTGAGCCAAAGGCACATGCTTAATTGACTGAACCACCCACACATCCCCCTAATTCTTATTTAAAAGTAAATATGTGAGAAAAGAGTTACACAAAGTAATTATGAATTTCAATGCAAAATGTAATATTTTCATACTGCACCATAATTGCCTGCAGTAGCAATAGGCATTTTACACACATTACCACTAATTGTTACAGCACTTTAAGGAAGATAATATGATCCCCATTTTAAATTTTAGAAAATAGAGGCTTAAGGAATTTGAGTATCTTACCCAAGTTCACACAGCCATTAAGTGACAGTCATAAGGCCAATCAGGTCTTTCAGTATTTAAGATTTGCATAGGACATGTTAAAGAAGCATTTTATGTTGGTGCTGCTGTTGAATCAAAGATTAAATTGTGCTCCATGGACGAGATTAAGTCCAGCAATGAACTTCTGGAAAGTTCCAGCCCTTCAAATAAACCTCACTTTTATTTTAAGTTCCCTTTCCCTGAGTTTCTTTTGATTTTTACTCCATTGCTAACCATTTCCTTTCATATTTGTTTAGGAATCTGGAGAGAAAGATCTAAGAAATGTTCTATACAAAATTAGAAATTTCTCTTTTTTAAGATATTAATATCAAGTGAAGATACTGGTTGATAGATTATAAGAAACAGAACCCATACTGTGAATTTAGAAATGACCCATACCTAAATTCATTATCAGTATTTGTGATTTGCCCATTCAATGGACCTAAACTGAGAAAGAACATTAGCCAGAATGTCCATCATTAGATTGTGTATGCTAACATCTTCAATCTATCAGTATGATTAATTCTCTTACTTTTTCTGTTTTCAGTGCAACTCCCATTGGAAAGTTGGTACAGTTCTGGCAATTAGGAAGTTCATTTGACTTATAGAGATAAAACAAATAAAGCAAGAAAATACCCTGAAAACAGAACTTTCTTCAGGAAGTAGATCTATTTTCATAGAGTAAATTCTACAGTGGAGTTTACTCCTTTTTTTTTTTTTAAACTACCAAGATATGGGCAATTGGTATTCTTCACTTCTCTATTCTTATTCATGTAGTTCCTTTTTATTCTACTTGGGTAATAATACAACTAATAACAGTCCTAGGTCTCGTTAGAAAGTCCCTTGGTAGTGGTGGGGCAGATATTGGAATTGAACTGCTGACATGCTGTCATATGACTACACCGTAAAGTCCTAGAACTGAGGGGGTCTAGAAAGAAAATTCTGTGTCAAATTCACTACATAGTCACAAGAAAAAAAAAGGAAATTTAGAATTGAATAGACCATGGCTAGATGGGATTTCCATTGGCGACACAATAAGCCTGAACTTCTGATTGTAAAGTCTAAGGTTCAGTGGCACCTTCTCTGGATTATTGAGTGGACAACGTACTACAGGTCATCTGAGGGGAGGACTGGAGAGAAAGGTGTCATTAAAATCTACACTGCCATCAAAGGCAAAAGAATAGTATGGAGCAGGAGAGCACCGAGCCCAACAGCATTACCACACATTTGCCTAAATGCAGGAAGAGGAAAAAATGGGTGAAGCCCAAGCTCTATGAGGGCATGGTAAAAGTCCATTTCACAGGGCTCTTGACCCTCTCTCATGCTATCCTCCTGAACAAAATGATCAAATATTAGGTATTGAAGAAGACTGATACCACCCTGAAGTACAAGCGCTGGTGGAATGCCAGCAGATTACAAACATGTCAAACTTTTAACCAGCTATTTGGAGGAACTTATAAGGCATGCTGTTCTGATTCTTGCCCATTTGCCCCACCCCCACCCCAGGTCATTCTCTGGCCTGCTTTGCCCTTCTCTGTGTTCAGGAGCAGAGACTGGCTTACTTGGAAGCTAATGAAGCTTCAGCTTCACGGACACTCAGTGGTTGCCCCTTTAAAACCTTGTGCCTAAGTCAATTTTGAATTCTTTTTCCTACAGAGGGCCTCCTACCTGTATAAATTTTATCTCCCCATAATCTGGATCCAACCCTGCCCAGGAGGCTGAATCCTACTGACTGTCCACTGATTTGATAGACAAAAGAATGGCCCCTCCCAATGATGTCCACATCCTAACCTCTGGATCCAGTGAGTATGTTACCTTAGAGAGCAAAAGAGGTCAGAGTGATGCTCTGTGAGCACTCAATCTGTCATTGCAGGCTTTGAAGTTGGAGGAAGGGAGCTATGAACAAAGGAATGTAAATGGCATCTAGAAGCTGGAAAGGGCCAGGGAGTGGATTCTCCCCTAGCACCTCCAGAAAGAAATGATCCCTGCTGACACCCTGATTTTCACCCAGTGAGCCGTCTGTAGAACTTCTGACCTATAGAACTGTAAGATAGTAAGTCTGAATTATTTTAAGCCACCAAGTTTGTATCATTTTTACAGCAATAATAGGAAACTAATACACCTGGCTTCTGGTTGGATGTGGCTAATGGGAATCATTTGAAGGAGACGGGAGACTGAAAGAAGTAAGTGGTTACAGTGTTTCCTTACTGCTCTCTACCTGTTCTGAGCCCAGAGTCCTAACAGGGGCTGCATTCCTCTATAGCTAGAATTCCCACAATGGTCCCCTTCTTCACTGTTGCTGTTCACTGAGGTCCTGGGACACAATTTTTTTTTAAAGATTTTATTTATTTATTTGAGAGACAGAATGAGAGATAGAGAGCACGAGAGGGAAGAGGGTCAGAGGGAGAAGCAGACTCCCTGCTGAGCAGGGAGCCCGATGTGGGACTCGATCCCGGGACTCCAGGATCATGACCTGAGCCAAAGGCAGTCGCTTAACCAACTGAGCCACCCAGGCGCCCTACAATTTTCTCTTCTTGTCCCTTCAAGCCTAGGACTGGTAAGGACTTCTCATTCCTGGGTCTTTCCTTATTCCACTCACAATTTTGTAAGTGGTACCAGTAATGGGTCAAACAGTGTTGCCCAAAAATTCATGTTCACCCAGCACCTCAGAATGTGACCTTATTTGGAAATAGGATCTTTGCAGATGTAATTAATTAAAGATCCGGAGATGAAATCATCCTGGATTTAGGGTGAGCCTTGAGCCCAATTACTGATGTCCTTATAAGAAGAGGAAAGGACACAGAAAGATACACAAAGATTATGTGAAGATGCCTTTATAAACCAATGAGTGCCAAGAACTGCTGGCAAACACTAGAAGCTAGGAGAGAAGCATGGACAGTTTTTCCTGCAGAGCCTCTAGAAGGAACCAACTCTTGAATTTGGACTTCTGGCATCCTTAACTGGGAAGGAATAAATTTCTTTTGTTTTAAACCACTGAGTTTGTGGTAATTTGCTATAGTAGCCCTGGAAAACCAATACAATACCTTTGTTAAAGTCTTTTGAACCATCTGAGTTGGCTTCTGTTTTTTGCCAGGACCCTGGCTGACAGAGGCCTATGCTTTATACTGTTGTAAATGATAGGAAAATGGGATGGATAGTTAAAACTGGATCACAGAGTCAAAATTAAAATTATCCTATATTCTCATGTAAATGGACATACTTGAAAAATATGGTATTTAACAGCTTTACACTTAGGTTCAAAAATTCAGTTGCCATTATTGCCCATGTGTCCTAAACAAATCACTTAGTATTCCTGACTCCAAGTTTCATCATGTGTCAAATAGAATTAATAGACCTTGCTCTTCCTACCTCACAGTATTCTAAGAGTGAGAAGAAATAATAGAATACAAGGAAATGAGTATAGATTTAGGAACCATAAGATCTGGGTCTAGACCTGTCTTTATTACCAAAAAGCTATGTAGTCTTATTTAAATAAATTAATTTCTGTGATTTCTAGTTCCCTCATCTCTAAAATGAGGAGCTTGGGCTAATCTACAAGCTAACTTTCCATAGTTCAGTTGATTAGGACAGAGAAGACATGTAAAAACAGCCATGCTCATGAAAAAGACCAAGGGGATTTTTGACAGTTGATCACAAGCTCAAAAGTAAAACCAAATTTTATCATGTGATGGCTAAAAATTAATTATTTAATTAAAAAGAAAGAAAAAACAATATATAGTCTATATTAGAAATATCTACTTAAAGAGAAATAAGAGTTCTGTTGAGCTGTGTTATGTGGTCAGTTACAAATATTAAATTCATAAAGGAACAGTAACAATGAAGAATATTGTCAAAGCAGGTTGTCAGGGTGATTTGGCCTCTGGAAAAGGTCATATATATATTGACTTAATGAGCAAAGAACACATATCCTGAAGAAGAGAAGATTTAAGTTGATAGTAAACAAGGAGAACTGGGACAGTGAGTTAAAGTGGAGCAAAGGTAATTTTAGAAGCAAGATCAGGAAAAGAATTACAATAATTAGAACTGTCAAATAGTGGAATGGTAATGCTGGACACTAAAAATATTCAGAGCTAAGGCTGGGTAGCATTTTAGGGTTGCGATCAACCTACCAATGGTTTGTTAAACTGACTTGTACCAGCTCACAAGACATAATTGTTAGCGTCCCTTCCAAACTCTATGTTTGCTGACACCATTTCAGTAGGTTGAAACTGGCCATCATGGGAGCATTTCCACCATAAAAATCAGCAAACACTGAAAACAAGGGCCTTTGTTGTCCACTGAGAACTGGTGGTTAAATATTTACCATTACACCACTGGGTGTTATAGAATTCCAGCGCTGAAGAGTTCTATATTTGCCATTTTTCTCCCAATTCTAAGATTCTATTTGACTTTTTTTGACTTGTCCTAATGGAGGGGAAAGTCATGAGAAATAACACTAGGTGCAGTTATAATACCTTCAAAGTAGAACTTCTGGACTCAGCTTCATGGTTCTGCAACCTCCTGTTATTCTTCTTCTTTTGATGATGATTCTTTCACCCATATTGGATATCCCCTCCCTACTAGATTTCTTTATTTCCTTTCTTTCTTTTCAAAACTAAGATAGATATGGCAACCAGAGAAGATGGAGACACATAATAAGAACCTTCAAATAGGTAAAGGATTGTCATGTAGAAAAGAGATAAGGCTATTATGATTATTATATCATTTATTAGAATTATTATGGGATGATTTAAACAATAACAGCAACAACTGCATATAGATTAAAACCATTCATGAGCTGACACTGATTAGTAACACGTGTGAGAAAGGCACTTAACTCCCTCTGGATTCTGTTTCTCATCTGTGAAATGACTTATCATTCTGAACTCAAAAGGTTTTGAAGCTTCTGTAGGATATAATGAAATGAAAATATTTTGTCAACTACTATACAAAGAAAAATTGTTATTGTTAATATATTATCACTAAATTTTATTTATATTTTGATTCAAAATTGTGTTTATTTTATGATTATAACAGAAACTGTATATAAAATATACAGATATGATATAAACAGAATTAGCTATACCTCCGTACTCTTATACACCTCATCCATATCTTCTATCTGAATGTGATTCAAGAACAAAACAGTGCAATCCAGGCCTTGCCATGCTCCATGTAACAGCAGTAGCAACCACTGCAAACAGATTCTTTTTCTGTGAGTTTTGCCCATCTCTTCAGCATATTACTAGCGACCTAGTCTATCAAGGGCTCCCCAAAGCCTTGGTAATGTGGAACATATCTTTCCTCAATATGGTTTCTTCTGTGCCCTAAGAAATACATAAATAAAAGTTTGAAAATGAAAACATTTTGAAATACCTCACATCATATTTCTCCCTTGTATTAATCTATTTTTCTCCTTTCTTGAAAGACCATTCTTTCCACCACTAAGGCTAAGGCATAAGGGTCAATGTCCTAAAAAAAGAGAGTGGTAAGAGCTTAGAGGAAAGAGGTCATTGTTTCTTTCTAAAGCTCAAAGTTTAAATTTTTGAGTCCACAGCAAGAAAATAACCTTGTAAGTCAGGTTTTGTTGCAAGAGTAAAGAATATTCTAAAATCTAAAGTCTGCCTATGCTTATCAAGCTCAGAGGTCTAAATATGAAAATTTCCTATAAGACACAGGCAGAGAAGTATTAGTTTATCACATAATATCCTTAAGCTATATGGACCTATTGGTTTTGAATAGATGATAGGGAAGGAGAGTGTTGGGGATGGGGGTGGGGAGGTGAGAGGGGAGATGGAGGGGAAAAAAAGAGAAATTTAGATAAGACAAGTCCAAGATAAGAAAGCTGTAGGTACCTGAAAAGGCCTCAATCCAGTGACTGACAAGAATTCTGAAACTCCAAATAAGTTGAGAAAAACTAAGTACTCTGTTTCACACCTTGGGGAACGATAGAGCATCAAAGGCAGAGAAAGGGATCTAGATATGTGGGACAGGGTGTTTCCACATCTCCCTTTTGTTTTCTGATTAACAGAGAAGAATCCAGTCGTTCCCGTGTGTGGTAGAAAGTACATGAAGTGAGCTTACCGGAGGGGTTTGGATGAGTAGGAAATTAACTTATAGTGCAGAGCTTTGAGGTCAATGTCCCATGTTAAGAGATGAATTGGAATCATAGCTGGACCTTAGGGGATACATATAGCCAGAAAGAGTCAAGACAGGACCTGGCCAGATGGAAGAGATGACCAGGTTCACAAGGAGCAATCTCCATACCATGTCAATACCAAGAGAACAAAACACAAGTTACAACACCTGAGGACACATTAGAAGTGGCAGCAGTGGACATGGAGTCCTCAAGAAAGGTCCTAGTGAACTGCAAGTTACGTGTCATCAAAAGACGATGTGGTTAAAGTTATGAGAGTGGAGTTTGATGTTTAAAGAACCCAACCCAAGGTCCACGGGAACCACAGATGAGGGGAAAGTGCAAAGCTGATGTTCCTGCTTTACCCTAAGGTTAAGTTTTGTAAAAGGAAGAAGAGAATATATGAAAGACTGAGATTAAATGTAGGAGATGCTAAATTTAACCCAAAGAGACCATTTTAAGACAGAAGAGTATGAGCTACTTATAAATGATGTTTATGCCCATCCCTCAAATTTCTGTGTACAAAAATAGCAGGTGTGTAGAAATATATCAAAATAAAGAAAATTTTCTTGCACTGCTGAATGGTAAAGCCTATATTTTAACCCCCCAATAACCACTCCTAGCTATTTGCTTTAGCAAAAGATACTTTGGATAATAACCCCACTAATAAAGAGGGCTGCAGACCCACAGTTCTTGCTATGAAAAGATTAAAAAGGAAAGTCTAATAGATGGACATGTACTCATTGTCTCTTATGAGACTGAGCAGTAATGAATGTCAATGTCCATTAGACTGAAGCCCAGGTTATCAGATTCAGGTGGATCCAGGCACTGAGAGCCCTTTCCTGTGGGAAGTGGTAGAGTTTTCCCAAGAGAATGTAGTAGAGTTTCAAATGGGAAGTGTTGAGGAAAGGAGTGCAGATTGGGAGAGGAGACATGGCTGGCCAGGTATCTTTAGAAGGCCCATCCCAGGGAAGCCCTAAGTATTTAGGTTCTGCAACACGTGGGAATCAAGAGAAATGTGAAGTAAACTAGAACTTCAGTTTGGTCCTTTGACCTTATAACTCCTTTGCAAAATTGCCCTCAACCTAAAGCAAAGAAGTCACATACCTGAAACTAATACAATGTTAAATGTCAATTACATATCAATAAAAAAAGTCTTGTTATATGGAAATCAGAATTTTCAAAATAGGTAATGCTCATACATATGTGACATTCTTAGTTTTGTACCAATATCTAAAGCTAATGTATTTTTGACATAAAAATGTAACTCCTGAGACATACCCCATGCTTTCCTCCTTTTAGTTTAATTTGAAACAAATAAAGGAAAGGATGCATTTTTTTTTTTAAAAGTGTGAATTTCCAGGGACAGTGGCAGACTGAAAACTAAAAACTAGGGTAACCTTCCTAATCAATGTCTTTCAGGAATCATACTTCAGCATCTGTCTCTTCAAAATGAGAAGGAAAGGCATTTTTTCAAAGTTATGTATTTTTTGAAAATCGGGTATGATGGTTTTGTGGAAGATAAAGGAATAGGGTGGCCAGGAGTTTCTATGGGTCCCCTGGAAAAAGGGTGCTGATATATTGGGCAACTATATTCTAGAGCGTGGACAGAAATACTAGAGCCCAAAGGGAAACTGGGAATGGGAGAAAATCCTTAGGATTTGAGGAATATTCCAGAATGATATGTAGATGAGATATTCTGCAACTAAACCTTTGCAACCCTCATAGGTTAAGGTTGTGGTGATTTGTTTTTCTTTCCTCTATTTTCTAGAATTTATGTAATCACATAAATATAACTCATCCAACAAACATTTATTAACATTTAGAATGCACCAGGCATTCATCAGTGAACTAAAGAGGCAAAAAGCAATTCCTGCATGTATTTTAAATAAGTACAATGTAAAAGTAGATTATAAGAAGAAAAAAGCAACTTTGAATATTTTTAGCTCACTGGGTAAATCTATCCCTCTATCTATCTATCCATATATATGTTTTTTCCTGTTTATTTCCCCTAGCATCCTTTCATATTATGGATAATAATTCTTTTCATTCATAGGATTATCCAAATTGCCTAAATTCATTGAGCATAAAAACTCAATATTTACAACCCATCTATTATATCCTTAAACCTTTGGCAAATTTCACTTAAATAAAACCTTTGGCAAATTTCACTTAAAATTTTATAAAGTGAATCATGGGGGCGCCTGGGTGGCTCAACTTAAGCAACTACCTTCAGCTCAGGTCATGATCCCAGGGTCCTGGGATCGAGCCCACATCAGCCTCCTTGCTTAGTGGGGAACCTGCTTCTCCCTCTCCCTCTGTCACTCCCCCTGCCTGTGCTCTCCTGCTCTCTCTCTGTCAAATAAATACACAAAATCTTTAAAAAAAAAAAAAAAAGGAAAGAAAGAAAATGAATTTTATATTCTATCATACCCCCTGCATTACCACCACAACACACATACACAGCACGCACACTCCAATAACATTAAAATCAATAGAAATGAAAAAAAATTCCAACTGAAGTATATTTGATAAAATAATGAATACAGCTTTATATGAATATTCAACGAGGTAAAAAGAAAATTGTCCATTGCAAAATAATGAAAAATATGATACCTTTCCATTAGGTGGCAGCAAACCTCTTTCATACTGTTAAAGTTACAGTCTTTGTCTTTAGTACCTCATGCCAGGTTTGACAGGTTATACTACACGCACAGAATTAAACTGTTCAATTGTCACCGCTCAGAGAAAGGGGCTCCATAAACATCAAGATACATGGTGTATCGAATTTAAAGGTTTACTTGTTAGAGTAAATTATCTTTGACTTTAAAAAAAGCAAACAATTATTTTATTTTATACTTCAAAGAATTAGTGTCAAATATATGTTCCAATAAAACTCTAGGAGTTTTCTTTTTCTTTCTATGAAGTTGGCTCCAATGAATAGAGTTCGACATGGAATCAATAAACACCAGCAACATCAAAAACATCAGGTTGTCACCTTCACCTCCTCCTTCACTGGTCTCCTGTCACCTGGGTAAAAGCTCCCCCTTTCAAAAAAGTTACTTCTTGGGGTCCCTGGGCTGCTCAGTCAGTTAAGCAAGCATCTGACTCTTGATTTCAGCTCGGGTCATGATCTGAGGATGGTGAGATTGAGCCCCACCTTAGGCTCCATGCTGGGCTGAGCATAGAGCCTGCTTAAGATTTTCTCTCTCTCCCTCTACTTCTACCCCTCCTCCCCTAACCCCTCTCTCTCTAAAAAAAAAAAAAAAAAAAAAAAAAATACTTCTTGACTAGAAATTCACACATCATCAAAATTACCCTAGTTGTTGGGGCGCCTGGGTAGCTCAGTCGTTAAGCGTCTGCCTTCGGCTCAGGTCATGATCCCAGCGTCCTGGGATTGAGCCCTGCATCGGGCTCCCTGCTAGGTGGGGGGCCAGCTTCTCCCTCTCCCTCTCCCTCTCCCCCTGCTTGTGTTCCCTCTCTCGCTGTCTCTCTCTGTCAAATAAATAAAATCGTTCAAAAATTACCATAGTTGTCTAAAATTTCCTAAAAAAAGCAAGAATATTGACTTCCTTAATCCCCAAATTCAGCTGTTCTAGAGGTCCCACACCCATCCTCGAAGTTCAGCTTGCCCTACCTTCATCAGTATCCTGGACTGTAGCAGCGAAAGGTCCAAACAGGGGCAGAATTAGACCAAGTGCAAGGATTCAAAGTACCTATGGAGTGATTGTTGCCTGTGTAGTGGGAGAGATCCTCAAACACAGGCAGTGTGATGAGCTCCCACCCACAGTGGCTGGACTCAATGTATAAAGCAGATAAGAACTGTTGACCAGAGGAGCAGGCTGCCCTGTTCTGCACTGATTGAGGTGGGTCATGAACAAAGATAGCTCCTAGCCACTTAAATGGTGTCCTTCCCAAATGCTCTGTCAGTTCAATAGCAAGAACCATGGAGGATGCTCAGGCATCTAAATTCTGTATCCAAGCCCTTCCTCTTCACCACCCCACTCCTACCCTGATTCTCCCTCTTGGCTTTAAAATACCAAAACAAACAAAAACCAACCCTGATATTTGCACACAGTAAATGGAATGACTAGTATATAAAGTGAAACTCAAATGTTTCCCACCTAACCCTGCTTCCCAAATCCCACTCATCAGAAGTAGCATGTTTTAGTATCTCTGAGTTTTATTTTTCCTAATGTCACCATAATAATGCATTGTGTGCTTATTTTATTTCCTTTTGATTTATTTTATCCAAGTTACTGAAATAGAATTTTCATCTGATAAAATGCACTGATTTTAAGTGTACAGCTTGATGAATTTTTGACCAATGTGTACATCCATGTATACACCATTCTTATTCAAGATATAAGACATTCCATCTCCTGAGGTTTAGTGCAAAGCAATTAGAACAGGTAATGCATTTGTCCTTGGAGAAAGAAGTTTTGTTATTATGAAACATAAGGCAAAATGGATTAAACGTTCCTGTGGAATTGTCTGATGAAATGTAGCTTCCCGAGATTGAAGAAAATTTGCCTAAAGCCTGTCTCAAGTGTTTCTTTGATTCATTTGTTTGTTTTCTTAATAATTTACTGAAGTGAAATTCATGTAACATAAAATTAACTCTTTGAAGGGACAACTTTGGTGACAGTTCATTCACATTGTTGAGCAACCACCACTTCATCAAGTTCCAAACATTTCCGTCACTTCAAAGTAACATACCCATTAAGTAATTTCTCCCTGTTTCCCCCTTTCACCAGCCTCTGGAAATCTGCATTCTGTCTCTATGGATTTGTCCATTCTGGATATTTCATATAAATGGAATCACACAATATGTAACTTTTGGTATCTAGCTTCTTTCACTTAGCATAATGTTATCAAGTTTCATCACTCTGTAGCATGTATCAGTATTTCCTTCCTTTTTATGGTTGAACAACATTCTATTGTGTGTGTGGGGGGGTGTAATTTGTTTATCCATTTATCTGCTGATGGACATTTGTGCTGTTTCCACCTTTTGGCTATTTACAAATAATACTGCTGTGAACATGTGTGTGCAAGTGTTTCTTTGACTACTTCTTTTCTGTTTTGAGGGCTTCTTGGGCTCTTAATTAGTTCTTTTTGCAAGACAGTGCAGAAAGATCTGCAACTCTAAAAGAGAAATATTAGTCAAAAGGATTAATTTGGATTTTTTTTCAATAAAGTTCCATTTATTTTCTACTTTGATGGCGAGGATCTTTTTGTTTCAATTATGAAAAGTAAAAAGCACCCCACCTTCCTTACCACTGGCCTTAGGAGAGGCAGATGGAGAGACAGAGTTTCATCCATTATATCAGAGAGGCAACCATGAATCATTTCTACCACATAGAACATGATTCAAAGATCGGATAAGACATCCCTTAATTTTGTTTCCATCTGTCATTGGAGCTTAGATAAATTATTTTTGGTGACTCGAATTGTCCAGGTATTGCAGATCTACATTTTAGGAAAACTATTGATACCGGGATTTTTTTTTTCTTTCTGGGAGTCCCTGAACCTCCTGGATTGTGTGTAGGTATGGGTCATTTTTTCTTACATCCTCTTTTGAACTCTATGTATTCTTTACATCTTAATTCTTGTGTCTCTTCTTCTAATTTAAGATGTTTTCTTCTATTATGTCTGATAGTTTTCTTCCTAACATTCGGTTTTTTTTTTAGAACTTCTAACTTGCTGTATTTACCCTTTCTATCTGTTTTTTTTCCTCTGATTTTTTACATAAATATCTAAAGAGTCCACCCCATGTCTCTTCAGTAATAGGTAGCCCTGTTTACCCTGCACATTTCTCTAAGGCCCTGGGAAATCTCATTGTCAGCTGTCCTGTGGACACTCTCTGGTACTGCCTCGTGCCTACTGGGATCCTGGAGTCTTTGTCCCAACAGGCTGAAACTCTTTCTACCTTGGATCCTAAGAGAGCATTCCCTTCATCTTCCATAAGAATTCACACCACTCCAGCCAAACATCAATGTCTTTCTTTACTGATAGATCAGAGCAGTCTCACAAACAAATTAGGTTTAATTAACCTAATTAATTAAGTTAAATTATAACAGCTTCCCTTGAATGGCACGAAGGAAGGAATTCAAATAGTCTTTATAAGGAAGGGGTTCCTGTGGGTACCCCCAACTCCAACACCTAACCAAGGTTACCTACCCTTCTGTTGGTATTTGTTGGGGGTGGAGGAAATGCATCAGAAAACACGCTCCAAAAAACAGACAGTTCTGTGTTATGATGATAGAAAAATGAGCAATTTTGTTTACTTTTTCCTATTTTCCAGTATTTAAGTAATGTATTTATTAATTTTAAAATAAATAAAAAATTCAAAGTGAATTTTAAAATAAAATTTTAAAGAATATTAATGTTCATGGCTTGACAGCCAAATATTCAAGACTTTGGATGTCCTTGTTTTTTAATGGATCAACTTCTCTTTCTGTGTCATATTCCCTATTTTAAATGGGAATCATCATTGCAAAGCACCCCAAACATGTAGGATATTAATGTTTTATGGCATTCCTCAGCTCCTGTGGTTTTCCAGCTTTTGATCCAGGAAGCTTATGAAGCCCAACTGTACCTTTTTACCTAGGGGCCCATGATATTCCCCGTAATCTCTAACAATTTCTCATGTTTAGAGCAAACTAGCTTCTAGGTTTCAGTTGTTTGGAATAAAAAAGTTCCCTGAGAAAGACACAGAGAAAAAAAATCTCTAGTGGTTACAAACCATCAAACTGCTAATATGAAGGCTTTAAAAGACATAGTAGAGACTTGCCATGTCCTAAAGGGGTAGTAAAGGGGCAGTTTGCCATTGCCAAAAAGCCATTGCACTGCCCCTGGTTTGAGTTATAGGAAGAGAAATCACTTTGCAGTAATTTTAGTTATGAAGACAGCTAACTCTGGAAGTCTGTTACCAAGAACTTCACACCCCTTTCCCCCATAAATAGCACCTTCCTTTAAAGGAAAACACATGCCTTCGGGTCAGAGCGGTAAGTTGTACTCTTCAAGTACAGCAGTTAGTCAAAAACAGTTCAGGCCTTGAATGCTTGTATTTTTCAAATAGGCATTTTCAAAGTATTTTTCAAATACTCTTATTTTACAGGTGAGGAAACTGAAGCTCAGAGAGTTATCTATTTGGCTTGAGATCTCAAACCTAATAATTGTGCAATAAGTTACCAATAAAACCCTAATAAGCTAGCAATAAAACCCTGGGCTTTTGGTTCTAAGTCTAGTGGTTTTCCCATCCTTCCAGAACCACCATTTTTAAGATAAGACTATACAGCACATTGATCTCAGTGGAGACCAGCCTCGGGAACACAAGCAGCTAAAGAATGTATTGAAAAGCTCTAAGTAAAATTCCCTTTTCCAAAACATTTTCCCCACTACCTAATATATTTCCTCATCCTTGTACTCAGGTCAGAGGGATTTAACTGAGATGAAAGGAATAACAACTTCTGCCTTCATCAGTTATCAGGGCATATCAAGGTCATATTGGAAGCTTTTTCACTGTACTTAGGCCCAGATCATTCCATCCCCCTTCTCCCAAATCCAGACTTGGTGTTGGGAGAAATTAGCACATGTACGTATTGGAAAAGTTCCCCGGAGGATTCTGAGGTACTGCTCTAATTCAAAAACAACTGTCTCATCAGGATTGTTGATCGATGGCTAAGAGCAAATTGTATTTTTCCCCCAAAATACATTTATCGTCAATTATGTATCAGGCACTCTGTCAGCCACCGCCTTCATGGAACTTACACCTTATTTTACTATAGCATAACAATTCTGTTCTATCCATGGGAAAGTAAAGAATTAAAAGGTAATAGGGAGATTGCAGATAGAACAACAAAAATAAATTGCCACCCATGACTTAGCTATCAGGAAAATTAACCTTAATTAAAAAGAAGCAAAATAAATACTGACTTGAGAAGTAGAGATACTAACTTTAAAAAGTAATAATATTCCAGCTAAATCCAGTGTTTATAAGCACCAACACAACAGACTTGCTATAACAAATTCCAGATATTTTTTTAAAGATTTATTTATTTTAGAGAGAGAGAGAGCACCTGTGTGCATGAGTGGAGGGAAGGGAAGAGAGAGAGAGAGAGAATCTCAAGTGGACTCTGCACTGAGCATGGAGCCCGGTGCAGGGCTCAGTCTCACGACCCTGAGATCAGTATCTGAACCGAAACCAAGTCAGACGCTTAACCAACTGAGCTACCCAGGCACCCCCAAATTCCAGATATTGTTAAAACATAAACGCTGGAGAGAATAAATCATTGAATCTTGGAATGAAGGAGTAGAGGAAAGATTATTGACATAAAATTCAGTAAAGAAATATTTAGATTGTTCTGGGGGGACAAAAATCTTGTGAGAGAAAAGGATCAATGTAGTTCTTAAAAATATTTCTCTGTCTAGTGGACATCATGAAATAATAGTTATTAACATGGAAAACTGGATTAGACGAAGCCCTAAGAGTTGTACACCAATGATTAACTTTGATTTGAGGGAGCTGACTACAATATGAGATCTCTTCTAATGCTACTTCCCTTAATTCCATAATGTCTTCACCCCAATTTCCACTATTTAATTTAGCACACAAGCTCTTCTCATAAGCTGGCCTCTTCCTGTCTCTCTCACCTCATTCCTCAAAATTCCTCATGTCTCTTCCCCACAGCATGCCCAGTAATCTGGTCCTACTGAACTACTTACAGTTTCCCAACTAAGCTATGATCTTTCATTGTTAGTTGTTTTGCACATTTTCTTCCTTCTACTTAGAAAGGTCTTAGCTTGATCCTGAATATATGTTTGCTAGAGCTGCCGTAACGATGTACTACAGACTGGGTAGATTAAACAACACCAATGTATGGCCTTACAATTCTGGAGGCTGGAAATCCATGATCCAGGTGCTGACAGGGTTGATGGCTTGTAGAGCACTGTCTTCTTCCCGTGTCTTCACATCATCTCCCCTCTGTATCCATCTGTGTCCAAATTTCCTCTTCTTACAAGGACACCAGTCATACTGGATTAGGGCAGGCCCAAATGACCACATCTTAACTTACTTAGGTTTTTAAAGACCATCTCCAAATACAGTCACATTCTGAAGTACTGGTTGGATTTCAACTTATGCGTGTTGGTGGGGACACAATTCAACTCGTACAGACAAATTCTTAGCGCTTATAATACATAGTTTGATAGTAATTTCTTCTATAAATTCTTCATCTTGAATCTTTCCCACTCAGGAGGGGTTACATCTCGTTCCTCAAAACTCCCAAAGCAGAATATACATTCCTCTGTCACATTAAAGGGCCTGTTTTGGGGGTGCCTGGGTGGCTCAGTCTGTTAAGCATCTGCCTTCCGCTCAGGGTCCTGAGATAGAGCCCCGCGTGGAGCTCCCCAGGTGGAGCGGTTTCCTCCCTGCTCAGCGGGGAGTCTGCTTCTCCCTCACCTTCTGCTCCTCCCCCCACTCGTGCTCTCTCTCTCTCTCTCTCTCAAATAAATAAAATCTTTAAAAAAAATAAAGGGTCTGTTTTCCTCGCTCTATTCTAAGATGTGTCTTTATACTCCTTATGCCAGCACCTATCTCTGTTCCTGGTACATGCTAAGTGTGCAAGACTCTTTGTACCTCTATACTTTATTGAATTATAAGTCCTTTGGCTTGGCTGTATCGTGACATCACTTCCTAAGATAAGAAATACAGGATTAACTGATTTTGACAATAATTCTTTTCACAGGTTGAGTTTAAGAGCAATCTTAATGGAAATAGCTAGCAGGGAGTTAGAAATATGAGCACGGGCTCCATAGAGAAAACCATGTTAAAAGTATGATTTGGTGAATGGATGTGGTCATTTAGGGAAAACATGTAAATGAAAAGGTAGCATGGAAAAATCTTTAAGGAATGACAATGTTTTTAAAGACCAGGAAAAAGAAAAATGAAGTGGAAAGGTCAGAGAAATAAAGGGATTCAGAGAGGATGGCTTTAGTTTCTTTTTGGTAGTTGTTGCTAAGTTATATTCCAGTTAGTTAACACAGTGCTATATTAGTTTCAGGTGTATAATATTGTGATTCAGCACAAGGGCCCTCCTTAATCCCCATCACCTGTTTCATCCATCCCCCCCCCACCCACCTCCCCTCTGGTAACCATTAGTTTGTTCTCTATAGCTAAGAGTCTGTTTCTTGATTTGTCTCTCCCCTGCCCCTCTCTCTCTCTTATTTTTTCCCTTTGCTTGTGTTTTGTTTCTTAAATTCCACATATGAATGAAATCATATGATATTTGTCTTTCCCTGACTTATTTCATTTAGCATTATACTCTCTAGTTCCATCCGCGTTGTTGCAAATGGCAAGATTTCATTCTTTTTTATGGCTGTTTCCATTTACTCTGTTTTACATTCTAGGAGACTGGAATTTTGTGGTGAGCTGTTTTTCCTTTATGTTGCCACCAGGGGTCTCCAGTATCTTCTGCAATGTTTGTCAAGGCAGTGCCTTCAACAAGTATCTTTTAGCCGCCATTACAAGAGTTTTTCCACCAGTGATATCCATTGAGCAAGAAGACCAAATGCCTCATGACAGCAGTCGTTTATTGGATGCCTGACACTCTTGATTGAGTTGAAGTTCAGACTGGTCCTTCAGTCCATAACTCTGGTCTGTGGTTTATTGACCTCTGTGTAGTCTCTTGTATTGGCAACATTGTCACATGGATATGTGAATGACACATATTCCATATTTCAAGAATTAGAACTGGGAATCTGCCTAGGACACACTAGAGCCCTATATATAGATCGTATAAAGTTTACTAAGCCCCTCAAGCAGACTGGAAAGAGCTGAATATTCTTTCTTTTTCTAAAGATTTTTATTTATTTACTTGAGAGAGAGAGCAAGAGAACAAGCACAAGCAGGGGGAACAGTAGAGGGAGAGGGAGAAGCAGGCTCCCTGGGAGCCTGATGCAGGGCTCGATCCCAGGATCCTGGGATCATGACCGAGCCCAAGACAGAAGTTTAACTGAATGAGCCACCCAGGCTCCTGAAGAACCGAATATTCTTTAAAAAAATTCCGTCATGTTATTCTGACTCTAGAAATTATCTTTCTTCTAAAAAAAAGGAGAGAGAGAGAAAATAAATCTGTCCCCTAGAATGAGAAAAGATGAAACTAAATAAAGCTGAAAAAAAAGTCTATTTCTTAAACTTTTGCCTTTTTCTAATTATTTCTGCAGATATTCTTTCTGTAATGACTTCATTATCTCCAACATGTTCTATTGCAATTAAGTTATGTGTATATATAATTTTATATTGGATTTTCAAAATTTTACTAACATGAAAATGTTCATAATACAGAAAAGGAGAGATAGCACAATATCACCCACAGACCCCCTACATAATTAACATTTTGCCATAGTTGTTTCAATATATGTTTTTCCTGAGCCATTTTAAAATAACTAGTAAACATTATTTGCTTCAACCCAGCTACTTTAGCCTGCATTTCCAGAAAATAAGAGCATCTCCCACCTGTTGACAGTACTGTCAATACATCCAACAAATTTAGAAAACTTCTCAATGTCATCTATTTCCCAATCTATATTTAAATATTGTTACTTGTCTCCAAAACATATCTTATTGTGATATATATATATATATTAAGATTTTATTTATTCATTTGTGAGAGAGAGAGAGAGAGCACAAGCAGGGGGAGTGGCAGGCAGAGGGAGAGGGAGAAGCAGGCTCCCCATTGAGCAAGGAGCCTGATGCGTGGCTCGATCCCAGGATGCTAGGATCACGACCTGAGCCAAAGGCAGATGCTTAACCCACTGAGCCACCCAGGCGCTCCTGTTTTTATATTTCAAACCAAGATCTAATCAAGGACTATGCCTTGTTTTTGGTCGTCAGGTCCCCCTTAATCTGAAGCAATTCCCACTCTCTCTTCATGTTTCCTCTCTGATATAGATGTTGTCAAAGAGACAATGTCAATAGAATGAAGTTACAAAATAACAAAAACAGAAGGAAAGTTGGGAAATTCATAAATATGTAGAAATTAAACAACACCCTCCCGAAGTAATCAAAAATATACCTGGCTGGGCAGCTGCAATGGGCCGTGTAAGTCCTGGAGCTGATTGTTAGTGATGAGTCTCAAGGCTAGAGTCAACATTTGGCAGGGCCTAAAAAGTGCTACTGTGTTCAACTGTCAAATATTTCTTGGATCTGTCTTTGTAAACCAACAAACACACATTTGATGGCTTCTCAGATAAACTCTCAATCCCATTATAATCAGATTTTATGAATCTATTGGTCTATTCCTCATCAAGGCCCAATCCCACTGCCCATCTAGGTTGATCCCTCAAAGTCTTGTGTGACCTCTCACTCTCTGTGCCTTGGCTCTGCTATTTTCCTCATTTTGGATGCCTGCTCTCATCTCTCTCTGCCTATCCAGATTCAGTATGATATCATGTATAGGCAACATTCTGTAAGCTATAAAACAATACGTCAGTGTGACCTACATGTACTGGAATCCACACCCTCAAGAATCAGTTTAAGTCCCCCTCCTTCCAGGAAGGCTTACTGAATTCCTGTAGACTTCACTGATTTCTTTTTTCTTTTTCTTTTTTGTATTTTTGCCTGCTTGCCTCCCTCCCTCTCAACCTCCCACCCCCCCTTCCTTCCTTCCTTCTAAAGTTGCATCTGCCTTGCTCTATACCTTCATTCCCCATTACAAATACAAAATGATTTGTATTAATCATTTCCTGGTTTGTTTCACAGTATTTATCACCATGTATATAACCTAAAATAATAACTATTATATTTTGTCTTTTTCTAAACTTTGCATAAAAGCAATCACACTGTATTTGTTCTTCTGTACTTTGTTCCTTCTTATTTTCATGGGTCTGTTAGTTAATTTGAGTAGGTATTATGTACATGGTTCCAAAATCAAAACAATACAACAGTATAATACAATATACTGTTGTATATTCTTACTTCTTCCCCTATTGTAACCACCCTGTGTCCCCCTGTACCTTCTTCCTATGGGTAATCACTCATTAGTTTCTTTTGGATCTTTCCAATATAAGCAAACACAACTGTATTATGTATTCTTATTCCCCTCCCCCCTTTTCATTCAAAAAATACCTAATATCACATCTTTCTGTGTCTGTACAGAGAGCACATCCTCATTCTTTTTGAAAACTGCATTTAACATTCCACAGTGTACATCTACCATAGTTTCTATAACCAGTCCTCTATTAATGGACAATGGGTTATTCTCTTATCTTTTACAAATATAATGTTGCAGATAATAACATGTCATTTTTCTGTGTGCATGTATTCCTGCAGGACAAATTCCTATGAGTGGGACTTCTGGGTTAAAGGGGAAATATGATTGTAATTTTGATGGGCATTACCAAACTGCCCTTCAGAAATGATGCACTATTTTATATTCATACCAATGATATATAAATTCCTGTTTCCCATCTCATTACACTTAGATTCTTGCTACTCTAATTGGTGAAAATTGTATATCATTGTAGCTTCATTTGAAACTGTCTCATTGAGTGAAGTTAATTAAAGTTACAAAAGTACTTTCCTAATCCAATTTTATAAAGAAATTCTTCTATGTTTTCTTCCAGTACTCAAATGATTTCGTTTAAATCTTTGAGTTTATATCAGTGTATGGTATGACTAGACCAAACTGTATCTTTTTTTAAATGCAGCTACCTAATTGTTCCAACCCAACATTATATATAAGATCCATCATTGTTGATGCATCTAGCTATATAGTCCATTCCTCTTAAATGTTGCATTCTATTGTGTGAATATAAACAATCTTCTTCAATGAAAATGAGCATTTTGGTTATTTCCAGTGTTTTGCAGTTATGAAGAGAGCTATTGTAAACATGTTTATACATGTCTTATTTTTAAAGTCTATAGCACTTACTGTCTATCATTTATAACTCACATTAATTGAATAAATAAATTGTTATTTTAACTATTTCCTACTACTTACTCTTTTCACAATAGGACCTGAGAGAAAGAAGATAATTTTACATCCTTGGGCTCTATACAATATTGACTAAGAGAGAAATGAGCTCTCAGTATAAAATAAATTAAATTGAGTTGAATTAAATTGAATGGAGTTAGTAGTCTGCTGTGGGCAGTGAAATGTAACATGAAATACACAGTTTATTTCCTGTTAATTCACCAGACGCAGAAGGACCAGGATAAAATTAACTGTATACATATTTTGGATATGTATAGGTCTTTACTTTTTAAGGCTATAGAGAAATTAAATCTTAAGAAGTGTACAAGTCAATTCATTCATTCACCTTTGCTATTCTTGGAATTTCACATATGCATATGAATACTGTTACAACTTCTGTGACCTATCAAAGACAGATAAAATATGATGGAAATTTTATTGCACAATTTACTTTTCACATATCCAAAAAGAACATGTTGGCCTTATTTGGAGAATGTCTCACATCATTATTTTGACTAATCCATTTGTTTAAATGATAGGTGCCTAGAGTTACTACATCCTCTTATGGTAGAAGCAAATGCCTTTCAGAGGAATTCCAGGCTAGGTTTTTATCCAGGGATTAAAAGCCTGAGTTTTAAGTGAACAAAATCTACATCTCTTTCAAAACTATAATTGATTTTCCCCTTTACCCAGCTACTATAGTGAGCACTACACTAAAATAGTCACCAAAAGACTGGTGCCATCCCTTTTTAGGACTGATTCAACTTATGAAAAATAAATTAGCAGCTTTTGTCCACACTGAGACTTACCAGAGACTCATATTTATATTACAGTTAAGAGGCAATCTTAAAAGTACAACATTTCCATTAGCAGTAACATATTAGGCTCTCAGGAAATGGTATACCCAAGAAAAAGTAGTTTAAAAAATGAGATCTTATTTAATTGTTGAAGTAAGAAAATGTATTAAATGACAATATAATGGAGAGAAGAACGTTTTACTGTAAAGTAAAATCACAGTTTCACTATTAAGTAGTAATTAAAGCAAGGTGCTCTGTTACAATTAACGTGGAATGAAAATGTCTATGAGCTTTGAGGGTTTTTTTTTAAAGATTTTATTTATTTATTTGACAGAGAGCGGCACAGCGAGAGAGGGAACACAAGCGGGGAGAGTGGGAGAGGGAGAAACAGGCTTCCCACTGAGCAGGGAGCCCGATGTGGGGCTCAATCCCAGGACCCTGGGATCATGACCTGAGCCGAAGGCAGACACTTAACAACTGAGCCACCCAGGCTCCCTGAGCTTTGAGTTTGTAGGAACTATACATAGCATTCTGTCTCACATACAAGCCAACTTCTCTTTTTCTGTACTGTAACACTGTACCGACTACTTACTGGAAAACCATATTTATGTTGTTTAGAAAACAAGTTGCTACAGTAGCTAAAAGAATGTAAGATAGTGACATTTGATTCAACTTTGCGGTGCTTATCTTAGTCCTTTCCAGCTGCTGTAACAAAAATACCATAGACTAGGTGGCTTAAACAGCAATTTATTTCTCACGGTTCTGGATACTGGGAAGTCTAAGATCAAGACATTGGCAGATTAGGTGTCTGGTGAGAACCTGCTTTCTGGTTTATAGTTGACAGTTTTTTTCTTGTGTCCTCCTTACACGAAGGGAACTCTCTGGGATCTCTTTTATAAGGACACTAATCCCATTCATGAGGGCTCTGTCCTCAGGACCTACCCACCTCCCAAAGGCCCACCCCCTAATACTACCACACTGAGGATTGGGTTTCAACATCTGACTTTTAGGGGGACACAAACATGCACTCTATAGCAGTGCTCATGGTCCTTTATCCACAGAATGTTTCCATAGCTGTTTTGATTACTGAGCAAAACCAAAAAAGCCCTAACTGCTTATTCCTAAAAGATATCCTTCTACCCAGAGAGCATGTTGCATAGACATAATTCCACAAATATCACTCAACACTCCCTGCATTTGCTCACAAGAAAATATTTGTTTTAGAAATGATGTGAAATTCTCCATTCCAAGACACACAGTGATTCCTAGCCAATTACCTCAATAAACTGCAATGCTATAATGTCTCATACTTTTATTTTACGATCCTATCTTTTACATCACATTTTCCTTGTTTGCCTAGGAAAGTAGTGAGCATATACTTAACACTATTGTTAACATTTCACAGTAACTTGTGCGAGAAACGGACAGTATCTTTTCTTTCTGCTGTTTACGTCATTTCTAAATTCATCCAGCAATTCAAAAGGGATTATTCAGTGCTCTAGGTTTAGGTTAAAAATAAATCTAACTACATTTTGGTGCAGTATTATGGCGTTTTCTCAATCAAAATAAAAAAACAACAAAAGAATTGTTCCTAGAATATAAAAATGAGTATTTTGTGCCAATATTTGCCTTAAGATTATAAGGGACAGAAATAAATAAGGATACCTTATGTCTCCTCATTTTAGTAAAAAGAGAAAATTCGATTGATCATAGATCACTCCCAGGGTTTTTCAAACTTGAACTTGTAAAGAAGAACCTTCGTTTATTTGGTTATGAAAAATGTGACCTGGAACTCTCTGTAGGCAAGTCCTCCATGATATGGAGAAACTGAGAGAATCAATCTGAAGTGCTACCAGAAAGAGAGAGAGAGGGAGGGAAAGAGGAAAGAAGAGGAGAGGGAGAAGAGAGAATTCTAATAGAGTCAATAACCCAACAGGTTTGAACTAGTTCAGACTGTGTTTCTGTCATATTCAACTAGATAATGACAAGACACTGAGAAGTTACTATCTGGAAGTGTGTGTTGCAAAGGAAAGACCTTAGAATGTGATTCTGTTGGTTGAGGGAGTCTACGATGAGAAAGCAATCATTTGAAAATGTTATTAGGAGACTTGGTTGAATTTCTTTCCAGGTTTCTGTTAGGACACAGCCCATGTACAACAAAGCTATAACTTAGGAAGATTCCACAGCAAATGCCAGGGTGTTGGAGGTGTTGGTGACTTCTTACAGCCTCCAATAAATTATAAGAGAGAGTGAGAAAAAGCCTAGGATCCAAGCTGGCTAATCTGAGAGGAAAAGGGTCCATTGGGATCAATCAACAGTTTTGTTAAGAGAAGCCCTTTCCACCAGTAGCCAGAAATACAAAGTAGTAGAAGGTCTGCTGGTTACGAAGAATGAACACTTTGTCTTTTACTAAATGTAGTATGTTGGCTTGGACTGGTGCTTTCAGAAGGAGTCAGAGAAATGGGGAAGGTATAATCTCCTGTGATTCACCAAATTATCTGCTGTGTACTCCCTGCCTGACCGCCTCTCCAAACCCCTCATTTCAAAATACAGTAACCTGGGATCAGCTCAATGGCAGGGTGAAGGTCTTACTATCCCTGGCTATTTTAGGACAGTGGCCTACAGCAGGCAATTAAATTGAGGATGGATAAGGTAAAGACCCAACTGGTTGCTATGGATTAAAATTTATGCCTATGGTAGATTGTATTTCCTAAAGATGGCCACAAAAATATCTTCCATACCACATTCTTACTATGTGATATTGATGTTTTTCCTATTGCATAGTGAGGTCTATGTCACCTTGGACCTCTGTGACTACCTTAACTGACAGAATTTGGTGATAGTTATGCCATGAGACTTAGGAGGCTAGTTCAGAAAATGCCATTCACTGGGGGCCTGGGTGGCTCAGTTGGTTGAGCGTCTGCCTTTGGCTCAGGTCATGATCCCAGCATCCTGGGATCGAGCCCCACATCGGGCTCTGTGCTCAGTGGGGAGCCTGCTTCTCCCTCTCCCTCTACCTGCCTGTCTGCCTACTTGAAATCTCCCTCTCCCTCTGTCAAATAAATAAATAAAATCTTTAAAGAAAAAAAAAAAAGAAAATGCCATTCACTTCCACCTTGCTCTCTTGGGATACTTGTTCTTGGAACCCAGCTACTGTATGTGAAGCAGTTCAAGCTAACCCATGCTGAAAGAATACATGGAGAAGCCATTTGTAGATGTTCTTGCTGGCAGTCCTGATTAACAGCCATCACCAACCAGACATATGAAGGTAACTTCAGATGATTTTAGCTCCCAACCATTGAGCCACCTCTAGGTTTCAGGTCTTCTAGCAAAAGCTCCAGACACAAGGGAGTAGATTTATGAAGCATAATCTTAAGATCCTTAGGGGCCTTCTGTCTGTAAAAAATTATATATGAGTTATTCCTCTAGCTCTTTCTGAAATCTCAACAAAGGCTCCTACACATCACTCTAGATTTGATCTTTTTCTAGTAGTCTTCTTTTAATTCTTAATTTAAAAGTCATTTGCCGGGCGCCTGGGTGGCTCAGTTGGTTAAGCGACTGCCTTCGGCTCAGGTCATGATCCTGGAGTCCCGGGATCGGGTCCCGCATCGGGCTCCCTGCTCAGCAGGGAGTCTGCTTCTCCCTCTGACCCTCTCCCCTCTCATGCTCTCTCTCTATCTCATTCTCTCTCTCAAATAAATAAATAAAAATCTTAAAAAAAAAAGTCATTTGCCTTATGGAAATGCTGGGTACAAGAAACAGTTTTACTTTTCAACCCAGAAAGTACCAGTCCTTTTTAATGTAACAGTGTCAGAATTCTTTAGTTCATCTCTCCTCTCACATTTTATCATAGGCAGTAGAAAGAAGCCAGGGGGAATTTTCGATATTCTGCAGTCTTCAAGTTCTAAGGATTTTGTATTTTCCACCTCACTTCAGACAAGTCTTGGCAACATATCTGCTACTACTTAGCAGTTGCTTCTTCTTCTCAAGCTTCTAGTAACATGTGTATACTTTTCTTTGAGCCCTTCTGATAACTTCCTCAAAGTCGTTCAATTTCAGCTGTCTCCTAGAAGCCCTTTAGATTTTCAACAGTATCCTCAAGTCCCTTTGAGTTTCTTCTCACTTCTGCCCAAAGCCAATGCCACGTTTTAGATTTTTGTTGTTGTTTTTGTTTGGCAGCACCCTACTTAAAAGCTGTTGTAGTATTTATTGTTTTATAACAAACCACCCTGAAGCTAGTTGCATAAAACAGTCATTTTAGTAGACTTAGAAATTGTGTGGACCAGGAATTTGGACAGTTCATAGTGGGAGAGTCCTGTTCCATGACACTGGGGCTTTAGCTGGAAGTCTTGAAGGTTGGGGATTACAAAGTGGCTTGTGTTCAAAATCCTCTGGAAGTGTCTTCACCATGTCTGGTTGGGGATAGCTGTTGACCAGGACTATCAGCAAGAACATCTAAATATATCCTCTCCATGTGTTTTTTTCTGCATGGGCCAGTTTGAACTTCCTCATAGCATGGCAGCTGAGTTCCAAGATTGCAGAGAGCAAGGCGGAAATGCATGACATCTTACTGAACTACTGAACTTCTGCTCAGTAGAGGGATAAACCAGCAGACCTGGGTTGTTCAAGACTTGAGCATCCCAGATGTAAGACTGGTTCAAACTGGATGCTAGGAGACTTCTAAACCCTTGATTTACAAGTAATTATAAAAGCTTGGATGGAAAGGGGCAGAGTTAGTGCAAAATGCAAAGAGGGTTTTGGACTTCCAATTTTTACACGTAGGAAGCAAGTTGAGAAAATGACTCAGATGCAAACATGGAAAAGGAAGAATGATTCAGAGAGCAGAACCAAGATCCCAGAGGGTGGAGCCAAGATCTGTGAACAAGGAATAGAAATGAGTCCTAATCAAGAAAGGAAGAACACGTAGCTAGCTGAATTTCAGAATTGCTATGGAACAGTGGCTTCCTGTTTTACTCATTTTTGAAAGGGATTGTCTATAGCAGATATTCTAGGACTTCCCCACTATATGTTGCTTATGTGTGAGAGAGAGAGAACATTTTTCTTTAGTCCAGAGTCTTTCAGACCAAGATGAATAGTATTCAAAGAGCTGCAAACATTTAACCACACCTGAGAAACATCATCCACATCTGGACTTGATTTAGGTGACAGATACTAGACTTTGAGGAGACTTGAAGATCCTAGAGGGTGAAATTATTATATTTGGCATGTGGAAGGGATGTGAATTTTTGTGACAGTAGGGCAAGGTGGTAGAAGATTATATTTTCCAAAGATTGTAACAATATCTCCCATCCCACATACTCTTCTTAAATTGTGATTTTGACACTCCTCTCATCAAAGTGGGGTCTATCTCTCCTGCCTTTAAACAAAAGTAGATCTTTTTGACTACCTCAAATAATAGAATATGATGGGAATGACACTACATGACTTTCCAAATCAGATCATTAAAATATCATAAATTCCACCTCACTTTCTTGGAACACTTGTTTTTGTTGTTGATTGTTTATTTTTAATTTTTTCATTTGAGTATAGTTGACATACAATGTTTTATCAGTTTCAGATGTACAACAAAGTGATTCAACTTTTTTTATATCTTATGTTGGGCTCACTTCAAGTGTAGGTACCATCTGTCACCATACAACGCTATTGCAATATCACTGACTATATTCCCTATGCTGTACCTTTTATTCATAACTTATTCACTCCATAACTGGAAGCCTGTATCTCCCACTCCCTTCACCCATTTTGCCCACTCCCCAGCCCCCTTCCCTCTGGCAACCATCAGTTTGTTCTCTGTATTTATAGGTCTGATTCTCCTTTTTGTTTATTCATTTTTTGTTTTTCAGATTCCACAGATGACTTTTTGAAACCGAGCCAATATATTGTAAAGATGTTCAAGCAGCTAAGAGAGGCCTAGCTAGAGAGGAACTGGGGACTCCCACCGACAAATATTATTGGGGTCCCAGCTGACAGCCAGCACCAACATGTCAGTGATGAAGCCATCTTGCAGTACCCCTGTCCAGCCATCTCAGCTGAAGTTATATGCTGCAGAGACAAAGGATCCTTGCCTTTCCTGCTCAAACTATTGATTTGTAAGCAAAATAAATGTTTTTTGTTGTTCAAAGTCACTAAGGTTTGGGATGGCTTGTTACACAACAGTAGATAATATATTGCTGGAATCACTGAAAGTGGTAGTTCTCAACTGAGAAAGGTTTAGCTCCACGGAAGACATTTGGCAATGTCTGGAGATGTTTTTGGTTGTCACAACCGGGGCAGAGTGGTACTGGCATCTAGTATGTGAGGACCAGGAATACTGTTAAACATCCTGCAGTACACAGGATAGCCCCCTACAACAAAGAATTATCTGGGCCAAAATGTCATTTGTATCATGATTGAGAAATACTGATTTAAAATTCCCCTGAAATAAGCCTGGCAAAAGTGCCCTATCACTCCTTTCTTTATGTTATCCCAAACACCCCAATCCTCCAAAGTAGTGCTCATATGGTAGGACAGCTCTCCAGAAAGAGTATCTCAATTAATGCCTTTCTAGAACTTGACTTAGGGTACAATGGATAAGGAAGGTCTTCCCTGAAGTAACAATCCAGTGTATCTAAAATGAAAGGTAAGTTAAAGTTACTACCAGTAAAGTTAGTTTTTATATTCCCAATTCTGCAGGAATAGTGTTTGCTGTGGAACAATGACCACAGATAGCTTCTGCTTGTTTGTTTGTTTGTTTTCCAAGTAGGAGTGTTATTGTGGCCATGTTGCTTTTGTTGCCCCACCTTACTAGGTCAAATAGTGTCCCTCCAAAATTCATATCCACCTGAAACCTCAGAATATGACCTTATTTGGAAATGGGATTTTTGCAGCTATAATTAGTTAACATGAAGTCATACTGGATTAGGGTGGGCCCTAACTTCAATGACTGGTCTCTTCATAAGAGAAAGAAGAGGGAGATTCAGACATAGACACACACACACAAACACACACACACACACACATACACACACAGAAAACAGCCATGTGAACATTCCTCAGGAAGGGCTCATGAGAACTATATTTCCTGAGTTCTATGTTGATAAAAAAAGTTTGTGCCCTTTAAACTTGAAAGTCGCTTCATATAAAATCCTTGGCTCACACTATCTTTCTTGAATATCTTTAATATGTTACTCTTTCTTCTGATCTAGATTACTATAGAAGAATTCTGATGATAATATAATTTTCTTCTTCTTAAAAGTCATGTGTTTTTTAAATCTAGATATCCAAAGGACTCCACCCCCCCCCCATGCTTCAAAGTCCAGCAATTTTACAAAAATATGTCCTGGTGTTGGTTATTTTGAGTCAATTTAGGGACGTATTATGATCTTTCAGTATCTAGTTCCAAATATATATTTTTGAACTCAGGAAAGTTTTCTTGAATTATAGTTTTTAGTATTTGTTCCTCTGATCCGATTTTCTTTGTCAGGGACTCCTCCCTTTCATATGTCCATCATTTTACCCTATTTTCAATATTTGTTACTGTCTCTAGAATATTTTCTCTTTTTTCCTTCATTTCCTTTTGATTTTTTAGAAAAAAAATTTTTTTTACCTATTTTTCTCAGGCATCATCAGTTTAGCCCTTGTATTTTTTTTTCATTTAGTCTTCATTTTTGTAATATTGTTTTCTTCATTTCTAATTCTTTTCTAAGTTCTATCACCTCTCTCCTGAGTTTTTTTAATTCTGCTTTATGTGATTTTTTTCCTGACATGTGTTAACTTTTTAATGTCTTTTAGCATGTTTTGAAATAATTGCTTACAGTTTTGTTTTGTTTTGTTTTGTGGACACATCTTTCTGATGTTCTTTCATTATCTGTAGGGAAGTTATTCTTCTCCATTTTCTTTTTTTATGATTTTTTTTCTTTTTTCTTATAACTTTGTATTTAATTTGACCTTGATAATTTACTGTTGCTCATTTTTATGTGATATTAATTTTCCTAAACTTTTACAAACAGAAAATTGTGCCCCAATTCAGAGAGTTCCATCTTTCTTTGTTTTTATGAAGCATTAAAAAATACAGTAGGGCTTTTGGGATTTCCTGATTCTGTTCCCCTCTCTAGCTGTTGAGCACTTAAAATATGGCTAGTGTGACTGAGGACCTGAATTTTAAATTTTAATTTATGTTAACTAAATTAACATTTAAATAACTACATGTGGTTCCTGTCTAGCATTTTAGAGAGTGCTTCTCCAGCTTTTCACTTTTCAATATCTGTTCTGCCCCATCTTACTCAATTTTGATTTTCTTCAGTGTAGTTTCTTATTGTGGGTCCTTCTACAAGGGAGTCCTTGAGGGTCAGTTTTGAAGTATCACGAGGGTGAGATTGCTTCAGCCCCTTTAATCATTCTTACTGTGTCAACTGTTGTTATAAAAGCCCTGCCACGTTTTAAAATGAATAACTGGAAAAAAATAAAATGAATTAATGGAGAACATCTTGAGTTCTTTTGTCCATCAGATACCACCCTATTGTTCCCTCCCTCCCTCCACAAAATTGTTTATACATACATGTCTTGTGGCTCTTAGTGGTTTGTCCTCACTGCTTGTATTTTGCGGTTTATGCAGGTACCTTATCACCTAGTTTTATTGCAAAGGTTGCCCATGGGCTTTTGGTTTGTTAACTAATTTGTTTTTTGTTTTGTTTTTTAACGTGGGTTTTCAGAGAGATTGAAAATTACTCTGTCACTGTCCCATCTTCCTAAAATGCTCTGAATAACATTTTTAAAGAAGGTTTTTCCATTAAGAAATATGTCATGCTCATCATGGAATATTTTTTTAAAGGAAGGAAGGAATCCCCATGGACCCACCAATCAAAGACAAACCACTACTGACATTTTAGTGTATTTTCCTCATGTTCCTATTCTGTGCAAGGTATTTTTGCATAGTTGTGAGCATAATGTATATATATTTCTATATTTTATTTTGTTCCCACAACATAATTGTTCACTATTACAAAAATTCTTAAGTATTATAATTTAGAACCTCTAATAAATCTATCATATGGATCATCCATTACTAACTTAGTCAATGCCCAATGTTTGGTAAATTTAAAAAATTTTATACTTAATAGTTTGCTCTGAGATATGTTGGTATATCCCTACAGAACAATGTGTAATCCTACACAAGCAGCTAATAAGCAGTAATAGCTATACCAGGAGCACAGGAGTTCCTCTAACATGTGTTAATAAATGATTAACATTTCTAAAGAGGACTTCTGGGACAACATGAATAATTGAGGAGAGAGGTGTAATCAACTCTGTCTTGAAATTTTTCCCTCACTTGTGTAGAAAACTTTCCTTTCCCTAGTGTTTGTAGTATGTTTACTGTGTGTGCTTGTTTATATGCAGGTATGTATATATGTAGATGTATGTGTGTATGCCCGTGTATTTATAATCAGCCATCTAAATCTCTAGCCCACATTTTCTTTGGATCACCAGACTCAATCCAATTGCCCTCAAAAAATCCACATACAAAATACCCATTATCTTTCTCAATCTTCCTTTTTTTCTGTTTCTTACCTTATTGAGTGAGTTAGATCTACCATACTGTTCACCCAAAAAAGGTTCCTAAGAGTCATTCTAGACTCCTTATTTTCCCTCCTTTCAAACCAATCAATTCCAATATTATCTACCTCCTTACTATCACTGATTACCCTTTCTAACTCTCCATATCCTTTGCTACTGCCTTACTTTGGCCCTCATCCTGTTTCAAGTGTGATATAGCTAGCATTTCCCAAGTTTGCCAATGATTTTCTTTTTGTTAAATCCAATGGGGATTCAACCCTCCTCTACAATTCGACATTGTTGACTAATTCCTTCTTGAATTTCCTCTCTTGGTTGCTGGAACTCTACTTGAAATTTTATTCTTACATTATAATTGGCTCTCATCTCCTTTCTGTGCTTCTCTTGCTCAGCTTTGCTCAATTGTAGTCATTGATACTCTTTTATTTTGCCATCTCCCATGCTGATCTTACTCTATCCATGGCTTTCAGTGATTTAACTTTGTAGGCTATTGAGTCCTAAATCACTATTTCAGTCCAGCTCTCATCTCTAAGATTTGTATTTGGATACTTTGCTTCATTTCCCAACCTCAAACCCCCAATATAGTCAGAACTGAACCCTTTATCTCCACCATCCCACAAAGAAAGCACAACTAAACAAAACCCTGACCTTCATCATATATTTTATCTTTTCCTGAACCATCTCTATAGGTGATCAAACCAGAAACATATGTGCTGTTTTCTATTCATTTTTCTGTCAGTTACATTTAGTCAAGAGTGCCAGTTCTAACTCTTTAAAATCTCTCTAGTTTAACACTTAAATTGCTAAATGAAGACTCACAATCTAATTCTCCTAACTTAATGCTTATCCATCTCTATTTTTAGCTTCTATAATATTGGCACAGTAGATTCCAGATAGAAATCAACTTATATCCCTGCTAGTGAGGGCTGGGAAGAAAGAGAAGGAGAAGGCAGAATTTGATGGATTAAAAAAAACAAAACAAACAACAACAAAAAAAAACAGTCTCCAGATCTTTTTCTTAGTGTTATCTCTGAAATCCCACCAAATAAGTCCAAAATCTATGTCATGACATTTGTTTGATGCCTTATTTAAACTGTTTTATTGGACATTTTCCATCTCTTGAGCTCCCTGAAAGAGTCCAAATTCCCTTGTCATAGCTAAGCTTCCTGTTCAGGGAGCTTATGCCCAGTAAACATTGTAGGGGCCCAAATATTTTAGGATGGTTTGGGAAAATGGGATGGGAAAGTTTTACTTCAACTGAGTTAGAATGAAAAATTCACAATCCATTTTGGTCACTCCATTCTTAGTTTATTAATAGGATGAGGGAAATATGCACATTATAAATCATTGCTCTGTTGAATGATGCTAACAATCAGCCAAGTGAGCAAAGGGTTGAAAGTGTTGACCAACATGAGTTTTGGCGGCTTTCAGTTACTAAATTTTCAGAGGTAAAGGAAAAGACATCTGTACCCAGATATCTACATTTGTGGGGAATTTCTTTTTAAAAATAGATGCCAGATTAGGTCACCTCTTGTCTGTGCATTATAATTTTTTGTCATTACCACAAACTGAAAAAGAAATGGACTCTTCTCTCTCTTCTCTTTTACTTAATCAATACAATGTGTCTATGTTCCCAAACATGCTGGAGGCATTGCCTAGACTCATGAGCACTAGCTCACTAAGAAATCGGACAGATCTCTACACCTCTGGGGTCCTCAGTTTCCAGAAAAATGAGACAGCTAGACTCAGTAATCCCTAGGATCTCTTCCAGACCCACCAATCTGATGGTATTCATTGTAATCGCTCCGGAATGAGGCCATGAAATGGATCCTAGCTCTGGCGCTGCTTGTTACGCCTATCAAACTTCATCAGGGCACGAGAACATGAGCAGCAGCCTCACACCATTTCACGTAGCAGGGAGAAAGGACAAGCCTCTACTTCCAAAGGAATGACACAACCTGTCTTGGAAGTGATTCACATCATCCCTGTTTTTGAATATTTGAATGCTCAGAAAACATGTATAAACTTGTTTATAGAAATTAAATCTGTGAGATGAGGTTCTTTGCCAGTGCTTGGGATTATGGAGCAAAGCATTTGAGAAACGGCCACCTCTACAACTCAATAGTGAAAGTGGGGCTGCAATGACCATCACAGAAATTCTTAACGGTCTCCACAACTTCATGTCTTTCTCTTTGCTCTGAAAATAAACCAAGAAGCTAAAGCAGTGAGATAAGGACTCCCCAGGACACATATCTAAGGTCCCAGGCAAACACAGGTACCAGCTGCCAGAATGGAAAGGGGTCTTCCTCATCTTCAGCTGGAGGCTGGGTGGGCCTCAGTTTCTTCTCGAGAGGATCTGCACACGCACAGTGCATGGACGGAGCCCAGGCCTGCGTTACCAGAACGCGACTCCGCCCCTCACCTTGCCTGCGACCAGCTCGGGCCGCGAAGGTGCGTGCGGCGCTCGGTGATTGGCGGCTGGCCGGCTGCCACGCTGCCATTGGCTGCCTGGGCCTCTTTGTTCCCGGATCCCCGCTGCAGGCTGAATGCGGCCGACTGGGCGGCGGAAGTTTGACGGCGCCGGGCGAGTGGCTCCGGCAGCGGCGCTGGAACCCCCACAGGTCCTCCCCAGTACCCGCAGCGAAGCCGGAGGCCAGGCGATCCTCGGCGTGAGATCCTGGACGGCAGAAGAACTCCTTTGACACACAAACATGGACCTGGAGGCCAAAGTGAAGAAGGTAGGAGGGCGCGGGCGACTGGCAGCAGCCGCTTCACCTGCGCGGGGAGCCTCCCCCTGGCTGCGGGCGGCGGGTGGGGCTCACGGGACGCCCGGCGCGAGCCGGCTCCGGGTCTCCGGTACCGCTGGCCACGGTACCCGCCTCTCCCGGTAGAGGGGGTACCTAGCAGCACCCCTAACTCCTGAAATCCGGGAGCGACGGAGAGTCGGGCGCGAGAGCGGGAGCGGACGCGGGACATTTCTCCCTGTCTAACCACGTCCAACGGTTGGAGGTGTTTGAAACTTTACTTAGTATGTTTCAGCTGCGCCTGTGCCTCCCCAAAAGAGAAGGATGAGGGCAGGGCGAGTTCGGGCGAGATCGTGACACTTCTTCCTGTCTCAGGAAGTTCAACTTTATTAAGCCTTTGTGGTTTAGGAGCACTGATGTGACTTTGACAGCTCAGACCTCCTCCCCTCCCACCCTGGCCGCCCACGGCTCTCAAAAGTGAGTGCTGATTTAATGCACTTCCTTCGCACTCGCGGCTGGTGATAGCGTTGAGAAGTGATTTTTTTTTTCTTTTTTTGGTCATTCATTATTGACTTCCCATGCACTGTCTTCCTCTTAGTGCTTTATCTCTCAAAGAAAACGTTCTTCCTCTTCGGCAGCTAGCCCCAAAGGGGTTATTGTCACTAGTGGTTTAGCGTCAGGAGACGTTTCCCGCCCGGCTGTCCCCCCACCCCCTACGCCCTCTGTGCCGTCCCACCCCGGGGGCTTCAGGACCCACAGCCCTACCTGAGCTGCTCCCTGGTTATGGGAGCCTCACGTCTCCTGGGAGAAAGAGGTGGGCACCAGACTGTGACTCAGAAGGAATGCTGATGTCACATTCCAGTGTAACATTCTTTGTGAAAGGTCTCATTCCAGGGAATTGCTCCTGTTTACTTTGCGGTAAATTTAAGCTAGCTGTCCCTTATCAGATAGGGAAGGAAGTTTTGTGGGGAGAGAGAAAGGAGAGAAAAATAGAACCTAATTTTCTTCTCTTGTCCACTATGATTGCCAGTATTGCTATTATTTCATCTTCTAAAAGACAGAGTTCTTAACTTGAGCATTAATTCTGTTTCATGCCCAGGATTGGATTTTTGAAAATGTAGGCGAGGGCGCCTGGGTGGCTCAGATGGTTGAGCGTCTGCCTTCGGCTCAGGTCATGATCCCGGAGTCCTGGGATCGAGTCCTGCGTCAGGCTTCCTGCTCCTTGGGAGCCTGCTTCTCCCTCTGCCTCTCTCTCTCTCTCTCTCTCTCTCTCTCTCTCTCTCTCCCTCTCCCTCTCTCTGTCTCTCATGAATAAATAAATAAAATCTTTAAAAAAAAAAAGAAAGAAAATGTAGGCGAATGCAAAATATTAGGTTAGAAAGCTGTTGAAACATAAAAACTTGCAGTAGAAAAACAGTTTATCACTTATGACTAGAACCAGTACTCTAAAGGGAATCTAATGACAGGAAAACATGTAATTTATGAGAGTAATGTGATTGCATTCTAATCTCTTCCCTTTTGGTTTCTTATTCTTGTGCTTTTAAATGACACATTTTTTGTTAATCTTGCTTGCCACTAGGAAAGCATTTTGTTTGCTGCTTAGTTAGCCTTCTGTTGCTGAACACTGCTTATTTTTTCAAGTGGGTAAGCGCTACTTAATTTAATGCCTGTCTAAAATTTGGGAGGTCTTGACTGTGCTTATAAATATTGATGCAAAAACTACTTTTTAAGAGTCAGCACCCTTTGGGGGAGGAAAGGATCAATAGGTGAAGCACAGGATTTTTTAGGGCAGTGAAACTATTCTGTATGCTACCTACGATGGTAGCTACGTGTCAGTATATATGCGTAAAAATGCATAGAATGAACAACACCAAGAATGAGTCCTAAAATAAACTCTGGACTTTGGGGGATAGTGACGTGTCAGTGTAAGCTCATCAGTTGTAACAAAGGTACCACTTTGGTGTGGGAGATTGATACTGTGGGAAGATATGTGGGAGATAGGGGGGCAGGGAGTTATATGGAAACTCCGTACCTTGTGCTCAATTTTGCTGTGAACATAAAACTGGTCTGAAAAAGGAAATGTACTTAAAAGGTGGGGGGGGGTCAACATTTAAAAGTGATTTTGAAATTATTTGAGATAAAGAAAAGGTAATTCTGAGAAAGAAAGTCAGTCCAAAGTTAAGAATCAGTGTCCTTACAAGGGAAAAAATCAGACATTAGTTATAAACAATTTCCTTAGTTTTAAAATGTGGATTATGATTTTAAAAAAGCCCTTGATATATGGTATAATTTTTCTCCTTCATCTCCCCTTTAGTCTAAAAGGCTATCTTTTCATCCAAGAATCTCACCCGTTTCTCTAATCCTCCTCCTGTCCTTCCTCCACCCCAGAGAAAAAGGATTCTATGAATTTAAAGCTCTTGCAATCCCATGACATTGACAAATCTTTGTTTCACTACCTTGTCATCGCTGCTGATCCTCAGGGCAGAGTCCTCAACCAGTAAATTGGAAACTACTAAAGGACCCCGAAAATGTCCAATTTTACTGCCAACCATAACCCTCTCTCTGTGCCTTTGTAGGACCCTTGACAGGCTTGACGTTCTATGGGTTTAACAAAAAGTTTCCCAGTACAAAAAGTTTGGAGATTCCAGGAATAGATTTTATAGGTTTAGCCAGAATCTCAGAAACTTGCATTCCTTTTGGAAATTGTTTTCCAACACACTGGAAGAAGGAAACATAAGATTTTATCTCTGATCTACTAGCAGAGCCTTCTCACCTTATTTTGGTAGCTAGTTTTCAAGTCTCCCTTCTTTTTGGCTTGGGTATACAAGTAAAGTAATCGTTTGAACGTACCTTTAAAAAAGCCAGGTTGGAAGCTGGAACAGAGACACAACCATTTAAATAAAACTGTTTTGACGTCAATTTTAAGATATGTGGCATTTTTTTCCTTCTAAAACTCTTACACTCTTGATTTCATGACAGATTTTCCCCAGGCAGATGAAAAATGTTACCTTTTTTTCCCATTAACATTTTGTGTAAAAAGATTTAAAGAGGGTTGTCCTTAACAACTTAGGCAGATGATACTACTATAGGATTCTTGGTTTATAAAAGGAGAACTTGGGTGTCCACATCATTTGCACAAATTTAGAGTAATTACCAGTTAAAACCCACCATCACAAAAACAAGGGATTTTTATAATTAGATTTTACTATATTTTGTTTTGTTTGAAGCAAGCGAGCTGTTGCTAGGATGTGAAGCTAGTTTGGTTATACAGAGTTTTTGTTTTAATAATATTTTAGAGTGGAATTTGACTTTTATGTCTGTGCCCTGTCTTCTGAGTTACTTGTCTAGATCTCTTCCTTAAGTTTTATGTCTCTTCATTGTAATTGACTTTGTGTAATAGAGCCCGTGTCTGCTTGGAAAAAACAATGGCCTCTGAGAAGCAGAAACAGAGTCTCACTTTGGGGTGAATGGTAAATCATGGCCCACAGCCAGCTCTTTTCCTCTTTCCTTTCTGTGTTACTCTCCCATGAGAATCACTTTTTTTTTCCTTTAAAAACATACCAGAGAGAAGGAGAAGTCCCATAATTTCCCTTAGGCTGCCTGGAATTGCTGCAGAGCTTTTCATTTTACTCCTTATTCATTTCTCGCCTCCTTTCTAACCTTTGTCTTTTGATCCTTCCTAACGCCTTACATATTTTTCCTAGGACTTTCTTCCTTGTTTCTTTAATTTTATTTTAAAAAGATGAGATGCACTTTTACAATCATAGGTCACGAAAAAATCCCCTTTCTCAGCATCCAAACTTGTTTTGAAAGCTGCTGTCATTAGCCAGAGAAACACAGTGAAACCACGTGGTTGCAGTTGGCAAGAGTACTGAACCACAAAGATGATTTCCATTAGGAATTAGAACGAGACTTTTCTCTTAGGTGGCCCTTGATTGAAGCAGAAAAGGCAAGTAAATGGTGACCTGGATGTTCAAATCTACAGTTGGATTCTCGGCTTGAAGCCATTCTTGCTGCGAGAATCATTGGCAAAGCTGGGGGTAATGGGAGGGCAGGGTACTGCCAGGGCTCTGCCTTAGAGGCACTCACTCAGTCTCTCAGAACAAGTACAGAAGAAAGTGAAGTGGTCCTCGACTGGGCTTTTATCTCTGCTAACACATGGGGTGATTCATTACATTAATTGGTTATGAAAAGTCACTTTCTCTAACTTGCCCTGAATATTGGTTTGAATAGAACTGTAGTAGGTTTTCTATTGATTTTGTTCCTTTATCCTCTCCTATGAAGTAGAATTGGGGATTTATCTCTGCTGGCTGTTACTGGGTACCATCACCTCACCCCTTGACTTCGCTTTCTCATCTACAATACTAAATATTACTCATCCTTCAAGACACTCCCCTCCTCCCCACCATGCCCTGTCCCCCAGGAAATCTTTCTTCTTGTTCCTAGCTAGGTGCAATATCTCTTCTGAATTCCCAAAGCGTGTTATCTCTAACTCTTAGGACATTCATTCCTTTCTCCCTCTAGATTATGATTTTCTTTTTACCTAGATTGCAAGCTTCTTGAGCAGTGAATTCCTATCCTATTTATACTTGTATAGTTTTGTTTGCTGTCCAAAGCAATCTTATGAAGTAGACCTTAGCTTCATTTTAAGGACAACAGAAGCAGGTTTAGATAGGTTCTGGCAGTTTCAGATTAACCTATGATCTTGAACCATAGTCTTCAGAACCATGCTTCTCCATCATCTAGCCCCTAAGTCCTCTTATATCATTGCCTTGTTTGCTAAATATACGTTAAATGAATTACCCTAATATAAAAAGAGAAATAAAGTGCATTTCAAAATTTTTGTTTTAAGGAATTATTTGGAGGAAGTGGTTTCTATTCCAATAAAATTACCACCCTACTGGTTTTCTATATTTTATTTATACTTTATCCATGTTGTATATTTGCCCTTTCGTGTAAGTTGCCATAGACATTCTTTGGACAGACACAAAGTCTAAATAAAGTAAACGTATTGTGAAAAGGGACTTCTCAGAGACTTTTACCGGCAAAGAAATTTTATAAGCTCCAATAATATCCTGGACCATAGCCTCTAGGATTCTTCCAACTTTCCAACTTTTGTTGGGAGCAATGGTAATGCTGCCTCCTAGCTACTTAATATCGTCCTTGAATAATAGTGACCCAGCATTTGGCTCTGTGCTTGCAGATATTAGTGACATCTGGAATTGTATCGAGGCACTCATGGGTTGGGCTGTAGAATTGTCTATCTGCTGAAGCTGAGTTGATAGAAAGCCTCATACATCGCATGATAGGCTAAACCTTTCTTTCCCCCAGTAGCAGAGTGCTCAGAGTGCCACTGGACCAGCAGACCAGATAGCTAAGAATAGCTCAGTTTAAAAAAGAAATTAATCACTGCTGGGAGGAGAACTGTTTGTTGTTGTTGTTGTTGTCGTTATCATTATTGTTTTAAATTTCCCATTCTTGATACAAGAAGATCTATTGAGAAGCAGTGGGATGCCATGGTGAGCACAGTGAGTTGTGTAAGACTGATGAATCACAGACCTGTACCCCTGAAACAAATAATACATTATATGTTAATAAAAAAATTAAATAAATAAAAGAAGCAATGGGAAACACCAAAATGATCAACTGTTTCACGAGGTTCTCCATGAGCTCTGGGATTATACCAGCATAGTGAGCATAGAATTAACCTCATGGACCATCAGAGAGCAACAAGCGTTACTCTGAGAGGCCTACTTAGTAGGGAGAGAATGATAAATTGGCTCAAGAGGACTACTTACGATGTTCTTTGTTCTGAGAACTATAAGTAGGAATACAATTTGGCCCCACGTTAACTTGAATATGTTTTTTTTACAAACCATATACCACAGTGTGTTCAGAAAATAGAAAAATTCAGTTAAGTACCCAGTATATGTAAAGACCTGTTGTATATGAAGAGATCTGTAGTATATCAGCTTTCTCACTTCCATTTATCAGTATGATGTTGATGGCATCACTCTCAACTGAGTTAGTAGATTTGGTCCACTCTAGTTTTTGTGATGTTGGCCACTTTGGTTCTCAATTTCCATATCTATTAAAATCAATAGGGGAACCAAGTGATTTCTAAGATTTCTTCAAACCCTGTGACTCTTTGTGACTTTGATAAATATTAGTAGTAGTCTACAAGTATAATAATGTTCCACAGTGCTTAAAAATCACACAAACCAAGAATATGTCAATATGTGTGATTTTAATAATAGTATGATGTATAATGTTATGCAGTTCTGTGAATTCCATGAGGAAACCTAGAAGTTAAACAATTTTTTAATAAATCTTAGCTATTTTCAACTTGTTTTTACTTAATTTACCTTTATAAGATTTGTGAAATATTTGAAGACATTAAGTTTAATTATTTTAAATGTGTAGTATGAAGTTTCAAATGCATAATAAACTGCTCCATTAGCATAGGTGAGATAATCCTAGATGTGATATGTCACTTTCCTCAATAATTACAGGAAAATGAAAAAATAATGGAGTTTTTGTTGTCTTTAAAAGTTATCGCTCCCAAAATAAGATGATTTATTTAAAAATTATGGTACTTCAGGGCGCCTGGGTGGCTCAGTTGGTTAAGTGACTGCCTTCGGCTCAGGTCATGATCCTGGAGTCCCGGGATCGAGTCCCACATTGGACTCCCTGCTCAGCGGGGAGTCTGCTTCCCCCCCTGACCCTCCCCCCTCTCATGCTCTCTCTCTCTCTCATTTCTCTCTCAAGTAAATAAATAAAATCTTAAAAAAAAATAAAAATAAATAAATAAATAAAAATTATGGTACTTCATGTGCCAAGCACTGTTCTAGACTTTGTGAGTATAGTATGAGCAGAAAAGGTATGGTACGTTGTGTCATAGAATTTACACTCTTAAAAGGAATGATAGAGCAAAATAGTAAATATCAAAATAAATGATCAAAAGCACAACTGGGATTATACCCATTAATATAATAAAATATATAAAACTGCTTACAGGTCAGCAGTACACTAGAATTCTAACATAGAGAAGAGGCATTTTTAGTGGTAATTCATAGTATTGGCTCCTGGTTTTGCAAACTTTGCAATTAGGAATTTGTACTTATTTATGTTACTGGCAAATGTAAAAGGAATGAGAAAGCAGCTTTTATGTATCAGAATGTGAAAAAGCTCATAAATGGATAAGGCTATAATTAGTTACATTACACTTACAAAGTTACACAACTAAGTCTTCTTCCTGTTTACAAATGCCCTACAAGAGTCATTCCTGGATTGTTTTCTTTCTTTCTTTTTTTACAGATTTTATTTATTTATTTGTCAGAGAGAGAGAGCGCACAAGCAGGGGAAGTGGCAGGCAAGGGAGAAGCAGGCTCCCTGCTGAGCAAAGAGCCCCATGAGGGCTCCATCCCAGGACCCTGGGACCACTACCTGAGCCAAAGGCAGATACTTCACCGACTGAGCCACCCAGGCATCCCTGGATTGTGTTTTCTGTTTGCAGTCATTACTAGTCTTTGTTTGGTAACTAACTACTGCCATCAAACTATGATTTTTTAAAATCTGCTCATTAGATCATTGATATACAGTACCTACGGGAAATTATTTTGCTCTTTACGAGGTAGTGAGATTCAGGGAACATTATATAAATTATGAATTATGAAATCAACTTTTTTGAGGGAGGAAAACTAACCAAATAGAAAACAGGTTTCAGAACGTCATAGATTTTCAAGATTTTAAGGAAAAATAACTTGATAAGTTCACCCCTGCTCTTTGAGTAAATATCCATGTATTAAAATTTGCCTTAAGTATTGTTATTAGAGGATTAAGTGTAGAGATTATGCTTTTCAGCTGTCCAGCTCCAGTCTTTGACTTTCCTATAAAAGAGCTCATCATATTTAGAATTGTCTCACTTTTTTTTCCTAAGTATCCAATCTACTCAACCCCCTACTTAAATAATAGGGAATTAGAGAGATAAGAGTATGCATGATTATAATTTTCTAATGCAAGTTCATGCTGTGTCCCTAAAATGACTTCTTAATTGCTTTTCTCTTCCTTCCTTCTCAATCAACCACTATAATCACTACTCATTGCCTATGACAAAAATATTAGGAAAGAACAGAAGGTGATAGAAAAAAGAACCACAAGAAATTCATGAGGTATATTTTGAGAACATGCTATGGAAGTACTTCGTTTCTGTCACACTGAGTAGTACATAGCTATAAAAATTAGTTGATTCCAGGTATTGCTGCTTTTATTTTGGTCATATTCTAAAAAGGAGAAGAGCATAGTTTAAGATTCCCAGTTTGTCTGGTCCTTATGTAGTCTCCTAAGAATGCAGGACTTCTCGGGTTTGACCAAGGCATGAAGGGGAAGCTGTGTGCGAAGCCAGGCATTGAGGACTGCTGAGATCTCATCTGCCACATGACGGAGAGTCTGCTGCTAACAAATATATTTAATCTCTGAAATGCTGGATCATCCTCAAATCACAAATGACTCAGCCTGTGTTTATTACTGTGACATTCTGGCCACCGTGCAAAACTATAAAAGAGGTTTCAGGTGGTCTGTTGCACAGCTTCTTATCTAAGCAGCAAGCCTAGCAAAAAGGAGGCCGAAAGCCCAGCACAAATGCCTTGGTGCTGAGTCCATTCATAAGTCTGTAGCTGCAGTGAACTTGCCCTTGCTTTGTTTGAATATAAAGTGATAGCATGTTTCATTGCAAAATGATCTTGCATATGTTAGGTGGATTTTTGTTTCTATAAATATAACCTCTGAAAGTCTTGATAGAGTGAGTCACAAAGTAAAGGTAAAGAATATTTTTTCCTTGATGAGGTAAGAGCCTACAATAAAAGTAATTGGGAGTTAAACAAAGTTACCCTCTGTTTTTCATAGAGAATTTTAAAAGGGCAATTTAAATGTAAGATTACAAAAACTCCATTTCTATCAATGTCACCTGTTGAGTTTGTATCCCCAAAACACTCTGATGTCAGCTTTGGTCGATAAAAGAAGGCAGGCAAGCAAACTGAACAGATGTGTAGGGCAGATATGTAAGTTAACTGCAGTGTTGGGTAGAATGAAGTGTGGTAACACTGGATTGCTCAAAATAGCTGTGATGAGGAACCATGTTTTTTTAAACTCTGAGTCTGTCATGGGCCAATATTTTAAAAAAATAATAAAAATGAATTATTAAAAGAAAAAAAGACAAAGACAAGGCCAATTAAAAAATTATTAACTGCATCAGCCATAAAATTACTGCTGATAATTCCTCATAGCTTTTTCTCAGTTTCTTTATATGTCTCACCACAGACTAATAACCAGTAGTTCACAAATTGCCACATTTTTGAGCAGCACTGCAATCACAGGAATACAGACAACTATTATGAAGTCTCCGAAGCAGAAGTAATTAACTTGGGTGGATTTGGGAGTGTTTTATGGAGGAAACAGCATTCAAACTAACTCCTATAGGATGAATAAGATTTCATTAGGCAAAGAGGGCACTACAGGAAGAATAAATAGCATGAACAAAGGGAAAAGTCGGTGAAAAGGGAAAAGTCGGTAAACATTTGTTATCCACACCATTAACATTTTCAGTTTGACTCTTCTAAAATAAAGCCAAGGTACATGATCTGCAGTACCTGTTACAGGTTTAAATTGAGGAAGTGTGTCACTGAGCCTGCTGTTAAGGATCTGTTTCTCTATCCTAACCCTGATTCTTATTTATTACACGATATCATCTCTTGAAGTAGAGGAGGAAATTTCACACTGGGGTCTAGTTTGTGTAGGCTGGGTTTGGCTCCAGGTTGTGGATTGGAACTACTTTAACTCCATATATCTTTCATCCTCTTTAGATCATGGGATCCCTTAAGCAAAGGCTAGAGCAGGAGAGGGCATGCCCACCTGTAGGATCACATTTTATGCCTCTGCTTATGCCACAGCAGCCATGTGTCCAAACTCAAGTCAAAGAGAGAAGTCCATTCTGGTGACTGCGAGCTTATGGAGAGGGTTGTGAATGTTTAATCCTGCTACCAGACAATGAACAACTGGGATCATTACTTCAGTCTAGCACACATGCCAAAGTAGGACTGTTGAATTTTGTGGGCTGAAGTATACTTTTCTGAAGATCTCTCATGTATCAGAGTCTATTCTGAGAAGATACTCTACACAGTATCACAGACTACTGATATTTCAAAGGCTCTTTAGAAAAATTGTAAAGGAAAATTAACCTTGCAGTATCCCTTACTTGATTTTTAGAGGATCCTTTTCTCATTCTACTCATTCTTCTGTTAGCTTTAGACTCAGACCTCTTCCACTTCACTCTACCTAAGTCATGTGATCTCCAGGTGAAGAAATGTAGGACTCATTTTTTTGGAAAATGGCAAGTTGCCAAAGGATTCTAAGAGGAGTTACAGATTTTGACCTTTTAATTACTGCAACAAATTGAAAATAGGTTTCACAAATATTCAAATATTGCTGTGTGTTAGACTGTGCCAGTGATAGCAGAATAGAAAATTAACCCAAGAGAAATTAAAGGTAGAGAAGGCAAGACAGATTTTGATGGCTTAATATCCATATTGCTTTTAAGATGTCACAGGTAAAAACAATAGAGATGTTATTTGTTGGTACCTTCTCATGGACCAGATGGAAGTCAAGCCACAGAATAGGATCATCCTGTGGCCCACTGTTGCCCACTCTGGTGGAGCACAGTTAGGGACTTTAGAGGCCACAGAACAGACTTTGATGGCTCCAGACAGAGGTTTGAATCCCAGTTTGATACTCCCCTAGACATTTGGACAAGTTTCTTAGCTTTCTTAGCTTCAGGGAGCTTATCTATAAAACATGGATAATACTTCCTTATTGAGTTATTGTGTCATTAAATAAAGCAATGCATGTAAACGCTTAGCATAGTTAGCAAGTGCTTAATCAGTGTTAATTATTAATGCTGTGAATGTTCCCTGATCAGTTTTGTTTAGTTAACTAGACTTTGACATCAATAAGTAAATGTTTGGAGAAGCTGAATTGCAGCAGTTATCAGCTTTAGAATCCTGGGTTCATTTCTTCACCCTGGCACTTACAAGCTGGGTGAATCTGGCAAAGTTACTTAACACTCTAAACCTTGGGATCTTGATCAGAAAATGGGTTATAACTGTCTCACAGGGCTGTAAGGATAATTGAGATAAACATTTTAAAGCACAAAGTATGGTGCCTGCACGTAGACAATAAGTAGATGTATCATGATCGTTATCAAGAAATCCAACCTAGAAGGAAGAAAATTCTGCATAGAACTTCAAACCCTTTAACAGGCACCTGAATATATCATCAAGAATTTTGTGACAACATGCTTTCAGGATATTATTGCTACTGGTGCTTTGTTGAACACAAGAAATACTTGAAGTTCAATAATTGGGATGTATTAAATTACTGCATTTAATTGGTTTCTTTTTTTAATTTTCCAATTGTTTTGATCTTAATTTTTTATGATAAAAGTAAAAATTTTTAAGTTATCGTTTCCAGTACTTGTTTGAGTAGGTACCATGTGCTAGTCACTATGGGAAGGATTCAAAGCTATATTAACTAGGTTTTCTAGAGGGGGCACTTGATTTAACATTACTAGGTATTCTGGCCCAATAGAATGGGTATGCTTTCCTAAACAGAATCCTCAAAGATTTTGTGGTAAATTGCAAAAATGGCCACAATTCTTTGCAACACCTTCCTTTAAGAAATGGAATCTTTTTCCCTGCCCTTTGACTCTGGGCTGCCAATAGAGTGTGGTAGAAGTGATGTGTGTGTGGACCTCAAGAGGCCTTGTTCACTTCTAACTACTTTCTCAGAACCTTGTTGCTACCATGGAACTAGCCTAGCCCCACCAGCTGGAGGATGAGAGACCACATGGAACAGATGAAATATCTCAGCTGAGGCTCCCCTAGACCAGCTGTCCCGAGTTGACTTGAAAAGTGACTGCAGATGTAGTGAGCCTAGTTCAGACTAGAAAAACCATCCAGCTGAACCCAGCCCAAGGTACCAAACTGAAAAGCCATGAGCAGAGTATCATGATCATAAACTACTTTTAAGCCAGTCTATTTAAGAGTAGTTTGTAAATTACTCTTTAATTTACATTAAAATTAAAGAGTAATTTTTTACTCTTTAAAAATTATAATTTACAATCATAATTTACACCCCCTCTATTGCTAGAATGTAAGTCTTCTCAGCCTCCCACACTGAAAGCTGGGGGGAGGAGAGGGTCTTAGAGAAAGTTTTTCTCACTTGAATTACCTTCATAGCCCTCTGTCCATGTGAAAAAATAAAGAATCAGGACACTGTAGCTTCCCTGACATCACTGGTCACTTGAGAATGGGCCCTGTTTCTAATCTAGTCAAATCTAATTTTGATTTATTTACTTGTTGTTCTATCAAGATTAAGGAAACAAGTTTATCTGTACCTGACATTTGATCCTAGTTGTAAAAAAGTGGTGATATATGCATGTGTTTTTCCCCTGAACCCTAGACAAATTTAAAATGATGTCTGTGTACCTTTTGTAGTGCAGAAATCTTTGGACTGTAGTCTAAATATAGAACATAAAACATAAATACAAACCACTTCTGTAATAGATGAGACATCAAAAACCGGATCAAAAATTAGTTAAGGCTCTTATGTTTACACAGCACACCATGTAAACATAATTATTTTTTTTTCCAGATTAAGGGATGGTGTGAAAAGACTAGACAGTAAGTAAATAAGCATACAGCATCTGGAATTAGGGTTTCTTGCATCTCTTCCTGCCTTTCCCAATTTCTAAGACCCCTGTCTGTGCTATTAGACTTTTTGTTCTAAATGCCCCTGAACGCCAATCCTGGGCAAAAGTAGAAAATGAGAAGACTATCTTTTTGTACTTTTTATCCTCCCCACCCCTCTCCTTTTCTATGCCTTCTCTTCATTGGGCGTGACTCTCCAGGTTCCCTTGGATCCTCTCGCTCCCCTGGGCAGCCTCTTCGGTGGTTCTCTCAGCCAGTGCGGCAAGCTTTTCCCTTCATTCTCTGCTCTGTGAAAACACACCTGTGTGGCTCTCTTCCTGCATGTGTTCTGATTAGATAAGCAGTTAATGGCAATAAATAACACAAGTATATAATCACCCTCCCCACGCCCTCACTCATTTGTTATAACTTACAAGTTAGTCCTAGAGAAATAATATTATAGCCCTTAGCCCTGGCAAAAATGATGGCAACACTTTTAGGATATTCAGAGTCTTAATAAGAGTCTCTCAAGATACAGCCATGTGTGGGAAACACTCTTGTTGAGGTAGTGACACAAGACCAAATTAGGATTGCTTGTTATGATCTAAATTCTTTTAAGGGACTACTGCAGATGCCTTTTGGAATCAGGTTTTTAAGATTCCTTTTATAGCTAATAATCGGGAGGCTTTGAGGGCTGTGTATAAAAGCACATGCCACTGCTGAGTCCTTCCATGGAGCCAGAGCTCAGCCAATCCTAATTAAGAAATCATTTCAGCAGCAATCATAACTGGTTAATTGTGACATTTTTATAGCCTGGATTGTCTTTCTCAAAGTAGCAGATTGAGGATAATGCCTTTTTTTGAGAGTCTGCAGAGGAGGTATTCTATTGGTGAACATTTCAAGCAACTTCCTTTAAGCAACAGTATAAAAATAATTTGATAGTAGTCAGTTTGAAAAATGTTTATAAGGAACTAGGATAAACTGAACACACAATACATTTTTAATCATTTGCTTACCTAAAATAAGTGTAGATTTTTAAAAAAATCTAAGTTATTTTTTCCCTAATAATACTTTGAGGAGGATACATTAGGCTTTGAATAGGTAAGCAGTACAGGAAAAGTAGTTAGAACTGCTGACTATAAATACTGCCTAATTGGAATCAAGTAATTTGCATTCTGACATCACAAAGAAGTGCTATAATTTTTTTTATTTTACTTAATTCCATCATCAGATAGATTTATGTAATAAAGTTTATACAAATCTTTTTTCCATTTTTAATGTGCTTATTAAGAAGGACTATGGCATATAAAAATAATGAAATTTTTCTCTTAAATAGATTTCTGAAAATTTCTTGCTAATCAAACTTGACATTCTGCATTCTAATTTATGATTGTGTTCCAAAACACAAGCAGTATGTATGTGTATGTGTATATTACCAAAAGTATGTCTATATGCTGAGATCAATGGAAAATAAGACTTAGAGACTAAAAATCATATTCTACCCTGTCTTCTGGAAGACTGTTCCCTGCACCTGACTGAGTGAACAGCTAACAAATCGAGAGGAATAAGAATATTTATAAGGAAGGAGCAAAGTTCTGTTCACTATGCCCATTTGGGTGAAGAGACATTTAAACATTTGAAATGAAAAAAAAATAAAGACGAGTGGTAGATAAGCACACCCTTTGTAATATGTCTCTTATCACAAATCACTTAGTCTTTGGATTTAAAATCAAAACAGAAAAGAGGTTGTGGAAGACAGCTTATTTTTTTTTTTTAAGATTTGTTTATTTGAGAGAGAGCAGGGGGAGGGGCAGAAGGAGCAGGGGGAGTGGCAGTGGGGAGAGAGAGAACCTCAAGCAGACTCCACATTGAGCACAGAGCCCAACATGGGGTTCAATCTCATGACCCTGAGATCATGACCTGAGCCAAAACCAAGAGTCAGGTGCTTAACTGACACAACTGAGCCACCCAGGTGCTCCAAGGCATCTTCTAAGATGCCCCCATTGATTCACAACTCCTAGAATTCACACCCTTGTGTATTTCCCTCCCCTTGAGTATCAGTTGGACTTGGTCAATTGCTGCCAAAGAGTTTAACATGGCAGAAATGATGGTATGTCCCTTCTAAGATTAAAGGCCACAGCTTCTGGGCGCCTGGGTGGCTCAGTTGGTTAAGCGACTGCCTTCGGCTCAGGTCATGATCCTGGAGTCCTGGGATCAAGTCCCACATCAGGCTCCCTGCTCAGCAGGGAGTCTGCTTCTCCCTCTGACCCTCTTCCCTCTCATGCTCTCTATCTCTCATTCTCTCTTTCTCTCAAATAAATAAATAAAATCTAAAAAAAAAAAAAAATAAAGGCCACAGCTTCTGTCTTGGGTGCTCTCATTCTCTCTGGGATCACTTGCCCTGAGAAAAATCAGCTGCCATATCATGAGGCACCCTTATGGGAGTGCTTAAAAGTGGGTCTTGGCCCCAGTTGGGCCTTGTGATATGACTGCATCCCTAGCTGACTCCTGATTGCAATGTGGCAAGAGGCCCTGAGCCAGTTCACCTCGTTAAGCCACTCCCAGCTGGCCTGACCCACAGAAACTGTGAGATCATAAATGTTTATTTCAGCCCCTAAGTTTTGGGGGTAATTTGTAACCAATACAGACATTTTCCATTATAAATCTAGAAATTTCGTGATTTGAAAAAAATGAAAAGTATTATTTCAATTTTTGCCTCATTATATTATCCCTGGCCACTATATGGTATCTTCTATATAATGTATAGATATATAACATAGCACATAATTTTCAGTACTAATGTTAAGTCTACATATTTTGAATAAGAATCTTCCAACTTTGAGATTTAATTTGTTCATCTGTATTTCATTGTTTTGTTTATTTTATTTTTTCCAGGAGGTGATATAAATATATTTTGGATTCATTGTTTCTCTTAAAACATTTTTTTCTCTTGATATAACATTGAAAGAGACCTATTTTGCCTCAGGACCTTGGGAGATTTTCCTTGACTCACACCCCATTTTTCTCTGGGCCCTCTTGCATGTGTGAATAATCACCTCAGGGCCTTCGGTGTTAGTGCAGCTGGTGTACAGACATTCAGGTTCCTTATAATCATTCTCACATTTGTCCAGGAAGGAGGAGCTCTTGGCTAGTGAGGAATTGGCAGTCGTTCAGTTCAAAACCTATTGTTCCAGAGAAGTTACAGATGAGGAATATTACTTATTTAAATTTTTATCTTCAAACTCTCATTTTGGACAAGAAAAATGATGACTTTGGAGTAAAGAGCTTAGGATTTGGAGTTATAATTGCTAAGATTCAAATCTCAGTTCTGCCACTTGCTAGCTGGGCAGTCTTGGACAAATTACTCAATCTGTCCAAGTCATAGTTCCCTTACTTGTGAGATAGGGAAGATAACACTTTGCTGTAGGTTGTCTGGAGAAATAATGGGATGGTGTATGTATTGTGCCTGGCAGTGATAACATCTTAACAAATGGTGGTTGAGGTACTCTTACCTCCATCTCCACCATCACAATCACCAGTGCTCATTAAGAAAAAGCATAATTAGAAATGTTTTAGGGTATCCTACCAGAACTAAAATTCATTCTTGTTTCCTAGAAAAAAGCAGCAGGATCTACTTCTGATCTTTGTCAAAAATTTACCAAATTTATTGACATCGTATAGATGTCTTAGGAAATATAGCTGTCACCTGATTACTTCTCAGACTGAAGTAGACAAATTGCCTTGGTGACAGTCAGTGTGTTGCTTACCTGATACTGGTACTGCCTTAAGAAATGTAGGGACAGATTGAATGGGAGTTATCTACTTAATTTGTTAAAGCTCCAGGAAGAGTGACCCAGTACCTCCAGAATAGAATTTATTATAAACTATTTAGGTTGAAAGATCACTTGTTTCCTTTTCTTTCCTAACACAGTAATCTATGTGATGGTTTACTACTGTGTGTGAACAAAAAGAATGTTCGTCCTTTTGGCTCACAGTGAATTTTATGATACAGATTCATGTAGGGCTCTGGCTTTGTACTTAGGCACTAAAAAACTGAAGGAATGTGGAAATGAATCCTAGAATCTACAATGAAGAGTTTTATTCCCATTTGCTTCTGTATAAGTGGTATCTTATAACCAAAGACCTTTAATTGATTATTCTCTTCTTGAGCTATAATCCTTGGTCTCAAGTTAAATATTCTATTTCTTTCTATTTTTAAAAAACTAAGTAGTTAACCCAGGATCTTTCCATGTTCATGGCCTACATTTAGGCACTAATGGTTAAGAATGGGCATTCTGGGGGGGCGGAGCAAGATGGCGGAGGAGTAGGAGACCTGGATTTCGTCTGGCCTCAGGAATTCAGCTGAATAGGGATCAAACCATTCTGAACACCTACGAACTCAACAGGAGATCGAAGAAAAGAGTAGCAACAACTCTCTGAACGGAGAAGCGACGACTTGCTAGAAGGTAGGACGTGCAGAGAAGTGAATCCGAGGCGATATTTGGGAGGATAGACGGCGGGGGAGGGGGCCTCCGTCAGCCGCTTCTGGCAAGTGATAGAGCCGCGGAGCACAAAATCAGAATTTTTAGAAGTCGGTTCCACTGAGGGACGTCACACCAGTGGCTAAGCCGGGGGGGAGGGGAGTGGAACCCTCGCGGGACAGTGTGGACTCAGGACCCTCGGGGTCACAGAAAGACCGGGGGTGCCTGAGTGCGGCAGAGCTCCCAGGTATCGGAGCGCAGAAGCCAGCTGCAGAGACAGAGCCGAGGCGCGGGCTCGCAGCTTGGGGTGGCCATAAACTGTGATCCACGGCCCAGTTGGGCCACTGCACCTCCAGCAGGGACCCAACAAGCAGCAGAGCTGGGGAGACTCCCCTCCCTCCCCCAGGAGGAGCGGCGTGGGAGTGCACGCAGGGATCTGCTGGGTTTGGAGACTCCACATGGGGTCGGGTGCCAGAGATAGAAACGCTTGGTCACAGGCCGGGTGAGCATGGAGTGCGGCGGGAGACCGGGGAGACGGAAGTGACTGACTGCTTTTCTCTGGGGGCACACTGAGGAGCGGGGCCCCGAGTTCTCAGCTCCTCCGGGCAGAGAGTGGGAGGCCACCATTTTCACCCTGGTCCTCCAAAGCTGTACGAGAGCTTGCAGGGAACAAAAGCTCCTGAGAGCAAACCCAAGCAGCTTGCTTAGCCCGGACGACAAGGGCGGGGCAATTCTGCCTCCGGCAAAGACATTTGGGAACCGGCAACAGGCCCCTCCCCCAGAAGATCAGCACGAACAGCCAGCAAGCCAAACCAAGTTTTCCGATCAAGGAGAACGGGAGAACTCCAGCGCTAGGGGAATACTGCACATAGAATTCATGGCTTTTTACCATGATTCATTAGTTTTTCAAAGTTAATTTTTTTAACTGTTTTTTTTTTTGAATTTTTCTTTTTCCCTTTTTCAACCAACATCTTATCAATCCCTTTTTTAAAAAAACATTTTTTATTTTTCATTTTTAGAGTCATATTTTATTCCTTCATAGTAGTTACCCTTATTTTTGGCATATAATATATATATATATATATATATATATATATATATATAAGTTCTTCTCTCTTTAAAATTTTGATATACAGTTTCTTCTAACAGATCAAAATACACCCTAAATCACTAGTGTATGGCTTTGTTCTAGTCTGCCTGATCACAGTCTCTCCCATTTTTTTTTCTTTTTTTTAAATCTTCTTTCTTCTTTCAAACAACTTCTTATCAATTCCGTTTATAAAACCTTTTATAAGTTTCATCTTTACAGTCATCTTCCATCCCTTCATTGTATCAATCCTTATTTTGTACATATATAAGTCTTTCTTCCTTTAAAATTTTAGGAGGCACTTTCTTCTAACAGACCAAAATACACCCAAAATCTAGTGTGTGGCACTGATCTATGCACTAGCCTGATCATATTTGATCATATTCTGGTTTTTTTGTTGTTGTTTTCTGTTTTTGTTTGTTTTTATCTTTTTCTTTTTCTTTTTTTTTTTCTCTTTCTTTTTTCTTTCTTTCCTTTTCTTTTCCCCTGGTTTCAGGTCTTTTCTGATTTGTATAGAGTATATTTGCTGGGGACGTTGTTAACCTGTTAGCATTTTGTTCTCTCATTTATCTGTTCTCCTCTGGACAAAATGACAAAATGAAAAAAATCACCTCAGCAAAAAGAACAAGAGGTAGTACCGTCTGCCAGGGACCTACTCAATAGGGACATTAGTACGATGTCAGACCTAGAGTTCAGAATCATGACTTTAAAGATACTAGCTGGGCTTGAAAAAAGCGTGGAAGTTATTAGAGAAACCCTTTCTGGAGAAATAAAAGAATTAAAATCTAACCAAGTCGAAATCAAAAAGGCTATTAATGAGGTGCAATCAAAAATGGGGACACTAACAGCTAAGATAAATGAGGCAGAAGAGAAAATCAGCAATATAGAAGACCAAATGATGGAAAATAAAGACGCTGAGAAAAAGAGAGAGAAACAACTACAGGATCACGAGGGCAGAATTTGAGAGATAAGTGATACGATAAGAGGAAACAACATTAGAATAATTGGGATCCCAGAAGAAGAAAAAAGAGAGAGAGGGGCAGAAGGTATGTTGGAGCAAATTATAGCAGAGAACTTCCCTAATGTGGGGAAGGAAACAGGCATTAAAATCCAGGAGGCACAGAGAACCCCTCTCAAAATCAATAAAAATAGGTCAACACCCCGACATCTAATAGTAAAACTTAAGAGTCTCAGAGACAAAGAGAAAATCCTGAAAGCAGCTCGGGAGAAGAGATATGTAACCTACAATGGTAGAAACATTAGATTGGCAACAGACCTATCCACAGAGACCTGGCAGGCCAGAAAGGACTGGCATGATATCTTCAGAGCACTAAACAAGAAAAATATGCAGCCAAGAATACTATATCCAGCAAGGCTGTCATTGAAAATGGAAGGAGAGATAAAAAGCTTCCAGGACAAACAAAAACTAAAGGAATTTGCAAACACAAAACCAGCCCTACAAGAAATATTGAAAGGGGTCCTCTAAGCAAAGAGAGAGCCTAAAAGCAGCATAGATCAGAAAGGAACACAGGCAATATACAGTCACAGTCACCTTACAGGCAATACAATGGCACTAAATTCCTATCTTTCAATAGTTACCCTGAATGTAAATGGGCTAAATGCCCCAATCAAAAGACACAGGCTATCAGATTGGATTAAAAAACAAGACCCATCAATATGCTGTCTGCAAGAGACTCATTTTAGACCCAAAGACACCCCCACATTGAAAGTGAGGGGGTGGAAAACCATTTACCATGCTAATGGACACCAAAAGAAAGCTGGGGTGGCAATTCTTATATCAGACAAATTAGATTTTAAAACAAAGACTGTAATAAGAGATGAAGAAGGACACTATATCTTACTTAAAGGGTCTATCCAACAAGAAGATTTAACAATTGTAAATATCTATGCCCCTAACATGCCACTTTTATAAGGCAATTAATAACAAAAGCAAAGAAACACATTGACAACAATACAATAATAGTGGGGGACTTTAACACCCCCCTGACTGAAATGGACAGATCATCTAAGCAAAAAATCAACAAGGAAATAAAGACTTTAAATGACACACTGGACCAAATGGACTTCACAGACATATTCAGAACGTTCCATCCCAAAGCAACAGAATACACATTCTTCTCTAGTGCCCATGGAACATTCTCCAGAATTGATCACATCCTAGGTCACAAATCAGGTCTCAACCGATACCAAAAGATTGGGATTATTCCCTGCATATTTTCAGACCACAGTGCTTTGAAACTAGAACTCAATCACAAGAGGAAAGTCGGAAAGAACTCAAATACATGGAGGCTAAAAAGCATCCTACTAAAGAATGAATGGGTCAACCAGGAAATTAAAGAAGAATTAAAAAAATTCATGGAAACCAATGAAAATGAAAACACAACTGTTCAAAATCTTTGGGATACAGCAAAGGCAGTCCTGAGAGGAAAGTATATAGCAATACAAGCCTTTCTCAAGAAACAAGAAAGGTCTCAAATACACAACCTAACCCTACACCTAAAGGAGCTAGAGAAAGAACAGCAAATAAAGCCTAAACCCAGCAGGAGAAGAGAAATAATAAAGATCAGAGCAGAAATCAATGAAATAGAAACCAAAAGAACAGTAGAACAGATCAACGAAACTAGGAGTTGGTTCTTTGAAAGAATTAACAAGATTGATAAACCGCTGGCCAGACTTATCAAAAAGAAAAGAGAAATGACCCACATCAACAAAATCATGAATGAAAGAGAAGAGATCACAACCAACACCAAAGAAATACAAACAATTATAACAACATATTATGAGCAACTCTATGCCAGCAAATTAGATAACCTGGAAGAAATGGGTGCATTCCTAGAGATGTATCAACTACCAAAACTGAACCAGGAAGAAATAGAAAACCTGAACAGACCTATAACCACTAAGGAAATTGAAGCAGTCATCAAAAATCTCCCAACAAACAAAAGCCCAGGCCCAGATGGCTTCCCAGGGGAATTCTATCAAACATTTAAAGAAGAATTAATACCTATTCTCCTGAAACTGTTCCAAAAAATAGAAATGGAAGGAAAACTTCCAAACTCATTTTATGAGGTCACCGTTACCTTGATCCCAAAACTAGACAAAGACCTCATTAAAAGGAGAATTACAGACCAATATCCTTGATGAACATGGATGCAAAAATTCTCACCAAAATACTAGCCAATAGGATCCAACAGTACATTAAAAGGATTATTCACCATGATCAAGTGGGATTTATCCCTGGGCTGCAAGGTTGGTTCAACATCCGCAAATCAATCCACGTGATACAATACATTAACAAAAGAAAGAACAAGAGTCATATGATCCTCTCAATAGATGCAGAAAAAGCATTTGACAAAGTACAGCATCCTTTCTTGATCAAAACTTCAGAGTATAGGGATAGAGGGTACATACCTCAATATCATAAAAGCCATCCATGAAAAACCTACAGCAAATATCATTCTCAATGGGGAAAAGCTCTCAGCTTTTCCCCTAAGGTCAGGAACGCGGCAGGGATGTCCACTATCACCACTGCTATTCAACATAGAAGTCCTAGCCACAGCAATCAGACAACAAAAAGAAATCAAAGGCATCCAAATCGGCAAAGAGGAAGTCAAACTCTCACTCTTTGCAGATGATATGATACTGTACGTGGAAAACCCAAAAGACTCCACCCCAAAACTGCTAGAACTCATACAGGAATTCAGTAAAGTAGCAGGATATAAAATCAATGCACAGAAATCAATGGCATTCCTATACACCAACAACAAGACAGAAGAGAGACAAATCAAGGAGTCGATCCCATTTACAATTGCACCCAAAACCATAAGATACCTGGGAATAAATTTAACCAAAGAGGCAAAGGATCTGTACTCAGAAAACTATAAAATACTCATGAAAGAAATTGAAGAAGACACAAAGAAATGGAAAAACGTTCCATGCTCATGGATTGGGAGAACCAACATTGTGAAGATGTCAATGCTACCTAGAGCAATCTACACATTCAATGCAATCCCCATCAAAATACCATCCACTTTTTTCAAAGAAATGGAACAAATAATCCTAAAATTTGTATGGAACCAGAAGAGACCCCAAATAGCTGGAGGAATATTGAAAAAGAAAAGCAAAGCTGGCGGCATCACAATTCCAGACTTCCAGCTCTATTACAAAGCTGTCATCATCAAGACAGTATGGTACTGGCACAAAAACAGACACATAGATGAATGGAACAGAATCGAGAGCCCAGAAATGGACCCTCAACTCTATGGTCAACTCATCTTTGACAAAGCAGGAAAGAATGTCCAATGGAATAAAGACAGTCTCTTCAACAAATGGTGTTGGGAAAATTGGACAGCCACATGCAGAAGAATGAAACTGGACCATTTCCTTACACCACACACAAAAATAGACTCCAAATGGTTGAAAGACCTAAACGTGAGACAGGAGTCCATCAAAATCCTAAAGGAGAACACAGGTAGCAACCTCTTCGAGCTCAGCCGCAGCAACTTCTTCCTAGAAACATCGCCAAAGGCAAGGGAAGCAAGGGCAAAAATGAACTATTGGGATTTCATCAAGATAAAAAGCTTTTGCACAGCAAAAGAAACAGTCCACAAAACCAAAAGACAACCAACAGAATGGGAGAAAATATTTGCAAATGACATATCAGATAAAGGGCTAGTATCCAAAATCTATAAAGAACTTATCAAACTCAACACCCAGAGAACAAATAATCCAATCAAGAAATGGGCAGAAGACATGAACAGACATTTTTCCAAAGAAGACATCCAAATGGCCAACAGACACATGAAAAAGTGCTCAACATCGCTCGGCATCAGGGAAATCCAAATCAAAACCTCAGTGAGATACCACCTCACACCAGTCAGAATGGCTAGAATTAACAAGTCAGGAAACAACAGATGTTGGCAGGGATGTGGAGAAAGGGGAACCCTCCTACACTGTTGGTGGGAATGCAAGCTGGTGCAACCACTCTGGAAAACAGTATGGAGGTTCCTCAAACAGTTGAAAATAGAGCTACCATATGATCCAGCAATTGCACTACTGGGTATTTACCCCCAAGATACAAATGTAGGGATCCGAAGGGGTACGTGCACCCCAATGTTTATAGCAGCAATGTCCACAATAGCCAAACTGTGGAAAGAGCCAAGATGTCCATCGACAGATGAATGGATGAAGAAGTTGTGGTATATATACACAATGGAATATTATGCAGCCATAAAAAGGAATGAGATCTTGCCATTTGCAAGGACATGAATGGAACTGGAGGGTGTTAATGTTGAGTGAAATAAGTCAATCAGAGAAAGACATGTATCATATGACCTCACTGATATGAGGAATTTTTAACCTCAGGAAACAAACTGAGGGTTGCTGGAGTGGTGGGGGGTGGGAAGGATGGGGTGGCTGGGTGACAGACATTGGGGAGGGTATGTGCTATGGTGAGCACTGTGAATCGTGCAAGACTGTTGAATCACAGATCGGTACTTCTGAAACAAATAATGCAATATATGTTAAGAAAAAAAAAAGAAGAAGATAGGAGGAGGGGAAGAATGAAGGGCAGTAAGTCGGAGGGGGAGACGAACCATGAGAGACGATGGACTCCGAAAAACAAACTGAGGTTTCTAGAGGGGAGGGGGTTGAGGGGATGGGTTAGCCTGGTGATGGGTATTAAAGAGGGCACGTTCTGCGTGGAGCACTGGGTGTTATGCACAAACAATGAATCATGGAACACTACATCAAAAACTAATGATGTATGGTGATTAACATAACAATAAAAAATTTTTTTAAAAAAATGGGCATTCTGCAATGCAGACGACCTGGGGCAAGTTAAAAATTCTCTGCTCCAGTTTCTTCATCGGGATGAAAATGCAGATGATAATTAATAGTATCTCATAGACTTACATAGGGGTGTTGTGAGGATAAAATGAGATGATCCATCTTAGAACCATGCTGGTAATAACCAGCCCTACCAGAGCTTTTTTTTTTTCCCCCTTTTTGAAATGCAATGGAAGTTCCTGGGGTAAAAGTACTATGTGAACTTGTGGGATAAAAGTAGTATGTTAAAGGTCATTAGATAATTAAGACAAGCATTAAATAAATAAAACTTTCTGGCATTTCTGTCAAGCTCGGGCTCTGTGGCAAGCATCAGGATTCAAATATGAACAAGAAACTTGTAGTCTAATGGGGTAAACTGAGGTTAAACCGTCATAGCAAAATAAAAAGGGAGTAAATAATAGACTGATGGGGATTTAGCACTTGATTGAGAATAGTCCAAGAAGGGCATCGCATAGTAACTGATGTTTGAGTTGGGTCTGTACAAAGTAGGATTTTGCCAGATGGAGGAGAAGGGGAATGAGATCCAACAAAGGGGAGAAGCTCCCCTGGGAAGCAGAGTTTTGTGAGGAACGGAGTGGAAGGAAGAAGGGTGGTGAGGATTGAAAATGACCTTCTCTGCATGTTAAGACTTGTGGAATTCATTGAACTCAGTAAAAGCATCTAACAAGGAGAATGTTGTGATCATCTTTAGGTTTTATTAAAGTAATTTTGAGAGTGGCAATAGGACGCCATCAAAGAGAGCGATCATCGAGGAGAGTGATCCCAGGTTGACATGACAGAAGTGTGAACATTGAGCAGTGGAGTGGAGGTGAGGGAAATAAACCGTGGAGTTTTTAGAGGAGAGACCAGCCAGACTTGGAGCATAGTAAGCATGCTAGACCGGGACAGGGAGGACTCTGGGCCCCAGTTTGTGCAACCAGGTGGGTGGTGACAACTTTTTCTTCATTCTTCCTCTTATGTATTTCGAACTTAAATAAGAGATGGAAAGTTTTTGTTCTTATAAGCGAAAAAAAAAAAGATATAGCAGTTTTGCTAGAAATGATTAATAGTAGCTCTTAATCATAATAAATCATTTCTTTGTATTCTCATCTAAGAAATTTGCCAAACTATATAAAAGTTGAAGGATTCCTCTGTTTTTATATTTAAGTCTGGTTTTCTGTGTAGCCTAACCTTTTTCTGGGGGGTGGGAGTGGGTACTGCAAATCTTGGTAGAGATTAGGAAGCAGGCAATGAACAAAAAATGTAAAATAATTTAAATTTTTGTGTCACTGATGAATCAAATATATTGATTCAGGTAGGGGAACTTCCCAGATCACACCAAGTTTCTAAAAGAGCCATGTGTTGAGAGGAACTAATTTTTTTTGGAAATGTCATTCCTTTGTTCAGAATATTCATTTGTATGAACAAGGTCTAAAATGCTTCTTTAAGAGTATAATATGAATATATGTATGTCTGCATGTGTGATAAATAGGTAAATAACATGCACATGTACAGAGAGAAAGAGAAGATATGTATATTTCCTATAATCTACCTTGGTCCGCTTCATTCCAAAATGATTAAAGAAGTCTTAGTAACACTTGCTTGTTTAGTAACCACATATGATTCTTTGCTCCAGAGGGAAATTTGGTTATGAAAACAGCATGAATCTGATGATCTCACCCTGAATACTGCGTAATATCTTCCAGACTCAAATTATCTCCAAATCAACTCAGACCATGTTGAAATACCAGATGTTTCCTATCCTTCTTTCCTTTTTCTTTAAAGTATCTGACATGCAATACCCTTTCCTGGATCAGCAGGGTCACTTGAAATGTTGCCAACCTATCTGGTTACCTGAAATTATGAATATGGAGAAATTGATTCCATTCCCATTTCTTACCCTAGAATAAGCAGGGGACAAGGGGTGTTTTGGGGCATAGATCATGGTAATGTAAGTTCAGTATCTGGAACCTATAGTTAAGGATACTTTAAAAATTTTATTTGTCTAGGACTAGTATTTCAGGAAACATACTATAGAGTCATTTTTATTTTTTCAAAGGACTTTGATAGGTATTCCTAAAGCCTGGCTGTAGTTTTTCCAAATATAGTCAATCCAAAGGATCTGTTTTTTGGACACTGAAGAAGAAAAATTAATCTGTCATATCCTTGTATTGATGCTGGCCAGAATGTGTTACTAAAATTATATGAAGTAAGTAGAGAGTTTTGGGACCTGTGCACTTATGAAAAACATGTGTTTTTAAGGCACCAAGTGTTGACTCTGCAGGGAATACCATATCACATTTGCTGCTAAAATAATTACGTGCAACAGAACTGTGTCTTATCCCTCAGAACTTAAATTTTTTGTTTCCTTTATAAACTCCTCCTCCAAACTGAACTCCAAATGATTCTAACCTATATGAGCCAGTAATCTATTAGCTTTTTCAAATGACTATTGTCTATTTAGTGTTTAAATGCTGAGCAGAAGACCATGCCGAATAACAAACTCAGATCAAGTTAATCTGAAACCTGATTTGCAGTCATAATTTTATTTTATTTTATTTTTTTTAAGATTTTATTTATTTATTTGTCAGAGAGAGAGCACAAGCAGGAGAGCAGCAGGCAGAGGGAGAAGCAGGCTCCCCGCAGAGCAGGGAGCCCGATGTGGGACTCGATCCCAGGACTCCAGGATCATGACCTGAGCCGAAAGCAGCTGCTTAACCGACTGAGCCACCCAGGCATCCCTGCAGTCATAATTTTAGAATTAAAAGGTTTGTTAGAATTGATCTAACTCAATTCCTTCATTATCTACACGAAGAAGCTCAAAGAATAAAAATGACTTCTGAAATCACTGGACTTGGCAGTGACACCTTGGGACCAGATCACAGTTTTCCTGACTCCCTTCAGTGCTCTTTTTGCATTTTCAGTTCTCTGAAAGTGAAGTGGCATAGGTTAGAGATCTTCATTGCTGGGTTTCAAGGAAGTTCAAGTTTTATAGCTATACACTTATAGCTATAAAATAGTTTCTTTTAATGAAATTTCTCTAGGAAAACAAGTTTATTCCCAGTCTGAAACTCTCTAATCACTTTAGCTACGAACAGTGGTTTTGAAAGCTAGGTGTCTTTTTTGTTTGTATGTTTATTTTTAATTAGAACTGCTTTCAGTGAATTACAGCAGGAGAGTGTATCATATTGCCATGATCTCATTCCACTCTCTTTCATTTACTCGTTCCCTCTCTCTGATATTTTGAGAGTCCCTTCACTCCTTGTGTCTGAGCATTTGGGGAAAATGAAAGTGTGTGTGTTTGGAAAGGTGGGAGGGATACTTTCTTCAGGTAGTCATAAACTGTACTGAAGGAACCTAGATGGAGATTTCATTGGCCTTCTAAGGCACGCCAGTGGGGCAGGCGGGGAGGATGGAAGAACACTGGAGCAGTGCTTTCCGAGCTTTCTGGGGTAGGCTGCAGAGCTGTTTCCCTCAAATGACTGCTTTTTTTCAGAGTCAAGTTCCTATCTCCCCAGAGGGGGCTCTGTGGCGTGGCTGCCAGAGCTTGAGGGGTGCTCTTGCTCCCCCATTCCCTGTCCATCCCCTCCATTGCCTGCATGGCTTTTCTCGAGTGCTTCTTCCTTCCCAGTCTCATCCTCAGAAGATTATTTCTTCCTTGGGAAAAGGAAAAGAAAAGGAGAAAGACAAAAAAGCTCCCTCAGCCTGTTGCAAGCCTGATCTGATCACCTCTCAAGTGCTCTAAGGTGTCCCAGCTCTAACAGTGCCCTCTTCTGCCACAAACCTTACATCAGTTGTGCCCTCTGCCTTAAATGTGCTTTTCCCTCTCTCTGCTGAGTCAGGTGCTGCTCAACCTTTCAGCTCAGTTCAAGCATCATTTCAAAAGAGCCTCCCCAGCCTTCCTGACAGATTTGTATCTTCCCATTCTAAACGTGTCAGTCATTACATTTAAAGGCTTGTAGTCCTTTCCCTTGAGGCAGAAATGGGCCCGGGAATCTTTGGAAGACTGAAGGGCTTGCATCCGATGCTCTGTGGAGGTCTGCTCCGTAGCACAGTGGTAGGTTAGCAAGCTCTTGACTGGCTGTGTGATCAGGAGCAGAACGGCCCTCCTCTTGATTTTAATTTCCTGGTCTCTTACACCAGGGGGATGCCTAGGCCTGTCCAGCAATAAGAATATGTGGGCCACTTTAGAAGACACGTTCAGGAAACATCACCAGTTTTAATAATTCTAGTAGGTAAACTGATCACTATTTTAAGAAGATAAAAAGCAGGTAGGAAAGAAACAATTTGCCCCTTTCCAATGCTGACTTTATAAATTTGCAATGAGGGGTTCCTGGGTGGCTCAGTTGTTAAGCGTCTGCCTTTGGCTCAGGTCATGATCCTAGGGTCCTGGGATCGAGCTCCGCATTGGGCTCCCTGCTCAGTGGGAAGCCTGCTTCTCCCTCTCCCAATCCCTCTGCTTGTATTCCCTCTCTCGTTGTCTCTATCTCTGTCAAATAAATAAATAAATAAAATCTTTTAATAAAAAAAAATAATAAATTGGCGATGAACTGCACTGGGCCTTAGTGTAAAACCTCTGCTGACTAATTGGGGTTCTAGTTATATTAGCTAAGCTTCCAGGTTCCATTCAGAATTAGAGAATGAGATGCAATTTTTCCAGTATGCTTGCAGTATTTTACTAAGGCCGGTGCTGCTCAGTCCAGGTGATTCAGATTTGAAAGCAGGTAAAAATTTGTGGACATTTAATGTGTGTGTGCATATCTCTGTCATGAGATAAAATGTATTTCTTACTGTGAATTAAATACAAGAGAGTTTAGAAGCAGCTGATTTAAGCTAAACTATGTGATTAAGCCTTAATGTCATCTTAATTTTCATTTGGGATCAGAGTTTGGTAGGAATGCATGAAACCACCTATGAAGGAAATCCATATACCAGGTGAGTTCAGGATTGTTAACTCTCCTGTAATGGAAAATTAGAAAGAGCTTAAAAAAGAATACCCTTTTTTAGATTTGCCATTCTTTTTAGTCTGGATATCGTACTGATAAGAGAAAACTCTTTAATTACATTCCTTACAAAAGACCAGAAAACCCAGGGGTGCCTGGGTGGCTCAGTCAGTTAAGTGTCTGCCTTCAGCTCAGGTCATGATCCTGGGGTCATGATCCTGGGGTCCTGGGATCGAGCCCCACGTCAGGCGCCCTGCCCATCGGGGAGCCTGCTTCTCCCTCTGCCTCCCTCACCACCCCCCTCATGTTCTCTCTCTCTCAAATAAATAAAATCTTTTTTAAAAAAACCTCAAATAACCAGTTTTTCTCTCTTTTGCTTAACCCACTTTATTTCTGTACTGTGAGCTGTGATCATCAGTGACAAGGAAACAATTTGATTCCTTAAAAAAAAAAGCAAAAAAACAAGAAAGCAAGCAAACAAAAAAAGTGTCACCTAGTATTAAAATATACAACTTCAAAATCTTTTTAAAATTGGTACTGGGGAGGGCACCTGGGTGGCTCAGTTGGTTAAGCGACTGCCTTCAGCTCAGGTCATGATCCTGGAGTCCCGGGATCGAGTCCCACATCGGGCTCCCTGCTCAGCAGGGAGTCTGCTTCTCCCTCTGACCCTCTCCCCTCTCATGCTCTCTCTCTATCTCATTCTCTCTCTCAAATAAATAAATAATCTTTAAAAAAAAATTGGTCCTGGGGACATGGCAAAAGTGATGAAGTTTAGTTAATACTAGACAGATTTTTATCACTTTTAGAGAGTATGCTTGAGATGGTCTGACTTAAAAATAATGTGGGTTCCCCTGAGCAGCTGGGTAGACCTTAGTTATGGTAAGAGGATGTGGTTATTTTCTTCAGAAAAAAAAGGGCGGGCTTCATCTACACTTCAGGGCATGGTCAGACTGATCTTTCAAGGAAGAAGTAACAGTGTGGTTTAGATTGCATAGCAAAAACACAACTTGGTAAAATTACAAAAGGGTGCCCTGGTAGAAAATCTATTATTTGTCCAGCTTGAACTCTTTTAACTCCAGGCACTAGGCGGTAACGAATTTGTTAGCAATCACGGATGTGATATTTAAAATACAGAGTAGCCTGGTCACTGGTGATTTGCCCATGTGCTGATATAAGGTGGGCTGATCTTTTTTATTCTAATATCAATAGTTGGGTGAAAGAGCTTACATTGCCTTCTTGTGTCCTTCCCTCATCTGCACCACCCCCTTTTCTGTTTACTAAGTCATGTCTCAGCAAGTTCCCAAGGATTATTGTTTAATATGATTAAAAGCAATAGTTTGCTATAATAAGGGCAATAGTACATCCCCTCTCTGCTCACCCTAGGCATAAAAGCACAGGCTTCAGAGTCAGGAAGACCTGAACCCAGATCACTTCTCTACCATTTATTTACACTTTGAACTTAAACAAGTTCTGTAACCTCTCTAAATTTCAGTTGTCCTCTCTAAAATAGAGAATAATATTGCCTACTTTATAAGCATTTTGTGAGATTTTATAAGATTTCGATAAGTGCTTATTATCTATCCCTGGCATTCAATATATGCTTATTGTTGCTATTATTATTATACTTAAATAATATTTTGAATATAATAAATATGATATAAATAATAAAATGGATCATAAATTAATAAAATAAATGAATAGTAAATAATAAAATGAAATAATACTATTTTAATCATAATCCTAAAATCTTCATATTCCTTGTTTGCTGTAAAATATGTTAATAGGGGCAGACTTGCCCTCCAAGCTCTGGCTCTCTGCCCCCTGTTGCTATTGTATACAGGGCGTATAGTGGCCGAAGAGATCAATTTATGACTTTCTGCAACTTACGGTATTTATAGTCTTCTACACAGTTGTATTCTGGTGCTTTTCATGAAAAAAGCAGTAAGAATTAAAGGTATGTTGTATAGGTACTTCCAGTCCCCATATCTCTATCTAAGTGTCATCATTAACCAAACAACCTGATACTCATAAAAGAGTTGTTTGAAATTATATCAACAGGAATGGTAAGTGGAATTAGAAGTGGAATTTATTGAATTTTTAAGATTTTTTAAAACTGTTATAATACAAATTGTTTTCTCCTTAACAGATGGGCTTAGGTCATGAGCAAGGATTTGGAGCCCCCTGTTTAAAATGCAAAGAAAAATGTGAAGGATTCGAACTACATTTTTGGAGGTAATGTTTTAAAAACTACAACCACATAAATAATTTCTGCTCTTTGACAGTGCCTCCTCAGGCAGTGGAGAACCTCTTGCAAATTCTCTAGCATGGTTGCTAAGTTGTAGATCTGCCATATTCTCTTCTAAGAAATAAATAAAAAATAAATCTATTCTGTCTTCCTATCATTAAGTGTGACTGAGCTAACTGGACCATATAACTATATCTGGAATTGTTTATTTGCTGTCCTTCATATTTCCTATGAGTCTAGAATACTGAATATGTCTCTTTTCTGAGCAGCAAATAAGTTTATGGTAATCTGTCACTATTTATTATAATTATTCTTTTCTTAAAAATTGGTAACTTTGCACATCTTATCTGTATATTTACAATAAATTATAAATATGGCTAATTAAGCATTCATATGCTAGTTGTCAGGACATAGACTTGAACCTAAGGACTCTTCAAAATTTTCAGCTATAAATTTACTACTGAGAAACTTTGAAACACTTAAATTAAAAAAATAATAATTCATTTCTATTGTCTTGGCTTGAATCAAGTGCACATACATGACAGACAACTGTTAGTGGATCAAAAATATGAATTTTGAAAACAATGTGAATTTTATATAGATCTGATTTACATATTTTATTTATTTTTTTATTAAGATTTTATTTATTTATTTGAGAGAGAGAGAATGAGAGATAGCATGAGAGGGAAGAGGGTCAGAGAGAGAAGCAGACTCCCTGCTGAGCAGGGAGCCCGATGTGGGACTTGATCCTGGGACTCCAGGATCATGACCTGAGCTGAAGGCAGTCGCTTAACCGACTGAGCCACCCAGGTGCTCTGATTTACATATTTTAAAGTGATAGTATGTCCTATACATCTAAAAATCGCTATTTTAAACCTGTTCGTATAAGAATAAATGTTGTTCATCAGTGGCTGTCAAGGACTGTGATGGTAGTTTATAAATCTGTTCAAAGTTAGAATCAGCATGTTATTGTTAGAAGAAAAAAGTCATCAACTGTACGTCATTAGGACAAGGAGAAAAAGTTAGTCATCAACTATACATTATTAGGACGGCAGATGCCTTGTTAGAATAAACCTCACTTGAGAACCTCACTTCTGTACTGCATATTTCCATAGAAAACTCTCTAGAATAAAAAATTTCATCTGCTCTTGGGACTGTGTACAATGTAAGTTAAAGGAGAATGTAAACAAATAAAATTTGAGATATAAAGCTCTTTTAAAGGTTTCTTTAGCAAGTTTTAGGAAACAAAGACAGTTGTTTTAAATAGTGAGGGTGGGCGCCTGGGTGGCTCAGATGGTTAAGCGTCTGCCTTCGGCTCAGGTCATGATCCCAGAGTCCTGGGATCGAGTCCCGCATCGGGCTCCCTGCTCCTTGGGAGCCTGCTTCTCCCTCTGCTTCTCTCTCTCTCTCTTTCTCCCCTCCTCTGTCTCTCATGAATAAATAAATAAATAATAAATAAATAAATAATAAGTAGGGCAACAGAAACCTCCGCTCACCAAGAAATGACGGTACAGTTCTTTATTTGTAGGGAGCTAAAATTTTCCAGGGAGGTTTTTAATTACAAGACTTTCATGGCTCTTCCCTGTGCCCCCTTTTCAAGGGACATAGCAGTTAGGCAGCATGTCTGTCATGGTTTTGAAAGGTAAAGTCACTAGACACAAAATAGATTTCATGGATTAGAATATTTCAGCTCCTACCGCGCACACCACTTAATTGTGCTCTCAGTGGGCTGTGTAGAGAGTTGCACTGCCCTCTGCTGGGCATGGTTCTTACCGTGCAATCAAAATAATCTTTTTAGGTTGACTACAGTTGCCAAAACAGCTAATGACATTTTTAAAGCTTATTCCTAAGTGATAGCATCTTTTCTCTAAAGCAGAAGGTTAGTTTAGAGTAATTCTTATTTGTGCTATATTATTTTTCTATTGCAGATCACTATAATCTGAGACTTTCAGATAAAAATGTCAGAGAAGAGCTGACTTCTGTGGCCTGAAAATCACTTTTTTGTTTTCATTTTTCCATTTACTTACCTTGGTATACTCTGAGAATTTGTTAGGAGCCATAAAAGACTAGGGTTTTGCCACAGGCTCCAGCCTCGCTTGGATTTGTACAGATCGTCCAGAAGGTTGCTTAGTAGTTCTGTCTTCTGGCATGAATTTGGACACATTTCTCTCTCAGAATTCTTGATTATTCCTTGACTTTTTCACCATAACTAGAAGGCTAGAGGGCAGGTGTCTTTGACCTCCAGATGAGCCATTTTTAGTACAGTCATTGAAGTAAAATATGCTAGGCCGGTTGTACTCAGTATAATGAAGATTCCAGGTCTGGTCTAGGGCCATAGAGCTGCTGTGATTAAAGTGGACATAGAGTCCCAGGATCCTGTCCACTGAGCTTCCTCTTCCATCTTCATGGTAACCCTTGACTTCTAGGACACGTAGGGCTTCATGGGGCACATTGTGAACATCAGAGCTAAGTTAATTATTCCCCACTTTTCAGCGATCTGACTTCCATGCAGCCATAGAATGGTCTTGAAAATGGATACTGTTATGTACTTCCCAAGAGCTTAAGAACCTTCATTGCTTTCCCACTTGGCTTGATCCTTTAGGCAAAATGTTTGGCCTCAAACCTCAACATCTACTCCTGCTTGCTTGTCTAGTCTCCTCTCCCACTTCCCCTCCAAGTACCCTGTGCCTCAGCTGCTGAGGTAGGTACATACTGTTCCCTGAAATAACCTGTAGTTTTTTTTTTGTTTGTTTGTTTTGTTTTTGTATGTTTCCTTTAGCTGGAAAGACCCTACATCTTACCATCATGAAACAAAAAGTCCTTCCTATTCTTGAAATCTCAGTTCAAGCATTACCTCTGAGAACTCCCTGTCTTAGCTCAGGCTCCCATAGCAAAATCCCATAGACTGGATGGCTGAAACAACAGAGACGTATTGTCTTCTAGTTCTGGAGGCTGGAAATGCAAGAAGTTAGGTATCAGAGCATGGTTGGGTTCTGGTGAGAAACCTCTTCCTGCTCTGCAGACGGCCATCTTCTCTCTTTGTCCTCACATGTTCTCAGTGCATGTATATGGAGAGAGAGATCTCTCTCTTACTCTTCTTATAAAGCCACCAATCCTGTCAGATTAGGGCCTTACTCTTATGCCCTCATTTAACTTTACCTCCCAAAAGCTCTATCTACAAATACAGTCACACTACGGGTTAGGGCTTCAACATACGAATTGGGGGGGGGGGGGCACAATTCAGTCCTTGGCACCCTCTTCCCTGCTTCTACACACCCCCAAGGAGAGTAAGGGGTCATTTTTGGCCTGAGCACCTTGTACACTTGTAGGAAGCCAGGAAATAAATCCTCAGACCTCACTATTCTTCATCACTCGAATTTCCTGCTGGCACCTTCCATTGCTAGGGACAAGGTAGCCCAATGCTGCAGTCCTTACAGGTCAGCCTCCTAGAGCATGGCTCAGGGTACTATGCAGAAGGGTGCAGAATGGATCTGGAGAGTGAATGAAAGAGATCCAGCAGGCATGACTGCCTGTTCAAGGTGTGTTACAACAGTTGTGAAAAAACTAAAAATGAATTCTTAGACTTATGGAAGTTTAGAGTGGAACTTGGAACTTAGCTAGTCAGACCTCATTTTTTAGATCAAAGACCTAAAACCAAGGGAAGTTAAAATGACTTGTTTGAGCCTATTAGATATTAATAAGAAATATAATTTATGAAATTTCCTGTGTCGCACACTAATAAGCACTTATAATGATTTTCTATTGCTGCATAACAAAATTACTACAAATTTAGCAGGTTAAAACAACACTTAGTAATAGATTCCATTTATGCTTTAGGCCAGAAATCAAGGCAGGCTTAGCTGGATTCTCTGCTTAGAATTTCAAAAGGCTGAAGTCAGGTTTTGGCCAGGTTGGGCTCTAATCTGAAAACTGGGGTTAGAATTTGCTTCTGGACTCATTTGTGATGTTGGTAGAATTCATTTCCTTCATTTCCTATGGTTGTAGGTTGTCCCTGTTTCTTTGCCAGCTGTCAGTCAGGGACTGTTCCCAGCTTCTAGAAGCCACCCACATTCCTTGGCACAGGGCCACCTCTGTCTTCAAAGTCACTAACAGTGCTTAGAATCCTTTCTATGACTTAACTCTCTCCGGCTTCCTCTTCTGCGCCCAGCCAGAGAAAATTTATGTTTTTAAAGGGCTCATGTGATTAGATTTGGCACACCTGGATAATCTCCCTTTGTCATATGTAGTAACATAATCATGAGGGTAACACCAGAGGGTGCAGGTCAAAGGGGCCGTCTTAGAATTCTGCTTACCACAACACTTTATGTCCCTGATTGTAACTAATCTTCATAATACCCTTTGAGGTAAGTGATAGTATTCCATTTTATATATGAAAAATCAAAGGTTTAGGGAAATTAAATGACTTACCAGAGGCATGGCTTATAGATGGCAGAGCTCAAATTTGGACCCAAAGCTTGCCAAAACCTTCCTCATCACCATCTTCTACATGGCAGAACAGAAACTAGAACCCATGTTCACATGCTCATCATGATCAGTGAACTTTGCGGGCTGCATCAGGCTGTCTTCTCTACAGCGTGGTGCTTTTATGACATATACGTCTTTGTGGACAATGATGCTTTAACTGTGAGCTCTTTCTTCACTGCATCAGTAATGACAAGACTAGAGAAAAATAAAAGGTTGAGGATGCCTGATGCTTACTAAATAAGAGCTGTTGTCTTCTGGACACACTTCCAAGTAATATCTAGAGCTAACAAATATTTATGAGATATTAAGACACACACCCAGGATTTTGAGTTTATAGTCAGTCATTTCATTCTGAAAGTAATATCATTAGGATAATAGTTATTCATCATATAAGTAATAGAATTAGTCTTTTATCTTTGATAAATCCTTCTAATAAGATAGTAGCATTTTGTGAGTGAAATAAGTCAATCAGAGAAAGACATGTATCATATGACCTCACTGATACGAGGAATTCTTAATCTCAGGAAACAAACTGAGGGCTGCTGGAGTGGTGGGGGGTGGGAGGGATTGAGTGGCTGGGTGATAGACATTGGGGAGGGTACGTGCTATGGTGAGCGCTGTGAATTGTACGAGACTGATGAATCACAGATCTGTACTTCTGAAACAAATAATGCAATATATGTTAAGGAAAAAAAAGATAGTAGCATTTTGTAAGAAAAGTGTTACTTGAATATAGCATATATCCAGAGAATTTCTGATTGGTTTAGGGCTGGCTGAAAACTAAAAATTTCCCACCATAAATGGATTAATCCTTGTGTGGAATCCTGTAACAGAGGCCCACGCTTAAGTCCATATAAGTATATCCCTGTTATAAAACCGCAGCTTCCAACCCTTTTAAAATATGATTTGTAGCAGTGCCATGACCATACCTTTAAATCACTGTGAATATGGGCAGTATGTCAAAGCACTCCAGTTGCTACCACTTGCCTTGTAAAAATAATATTTTTTATGAAGTGATACAAAAATAATTTCCCTTCGGGTGGAGATGAAAGATAGTTTCTTGACTGCTTTCAGCTTGAAACTGTAAATCTGTGTATTTTTCTGAGACAGTGCTTTTGCTAAATTTTGGTACACCATCTCCTGGATTTAACTCAAGAAATCCAAAGTTGAAATGTAAAAATGTGAGTATACAGTTCCGATTTGTCATGCACATTAACCTTTACATGTGTATGTGCTAACACCCTAAACTTTTTGTACAAAGAACTTCTTAATACAAATAACCCTACTCCCCCATTACTTAGAGCTTCCCAGCCTATCAGATTACATTTGCATCTTTTTTTAGAAGTCATAAAAAAGACCCTTTTAAATAAACTTAATTCTGAATTCACTTCTTTCTTCCCCAATTTTTATTAACATTAACAATTTTGTTAACTTTTATTAACATCCAATGGAGAATTTGAGAAGTGCTCTATAGGAAGGACAGGTTAGAAGATTTAGAGATTTGGCAACTGTGCTAAGTATGGTAACTGACTTATAACTCCCTCAAAAACTGCTATCAAATTGGTATAGCTCATATAAATGTAGTAAACAAGCTGTTTGTCTGCATCTATCATCAAAAGTTACTGGTGAAGCATCTGAGGAAAGATATAAAACAAACCTTACAAATGTAGCCCCAGCACGTGGGTACTGTGCTCACCCATGCCATTTTCGTTTTGTTTTAGGTTGGCATAAAATCAGTTTTTTTAAAGTTCTTCATTTTCTTAAGAAGAATAGAATCTAGGTTATTTTAGGTTGAAATTAATTATGTAATAAATGTCCTACTCATTCTCATGCCTTGGCTACCAAGATAATATCCTTTTCTCCCCTGATTCCTCAACAAAATTTTCCTTGCAATAAACTTATTGGCTATCTTCCTAATGACTTTAAAAGTTCTTAAAAGAGGGTGCCTGGGTGGCTTAGTCAGTTAAGTGTCAGACTCTTGATTTCGGCTCAGGTCATGATCTCGGGGTCGTGAGATCAAGCCCCACACTGGGCTCCACGCTCCGCGCAGTCTGCTGGAGATTCCCTCTCCCTCTGTCCCTCCCCTGCTGACATGTGTTCTCTCTCTCTCTCAAATAAATAAATACTTAAAAAAATAAAAAAAATAAAAGTTCTTAAAAGATATTTGTAAAAATAAAATTTTCCAATTTAAATATGTGTGAATCAAATGTAAAACACTGTAGACTAACCCCCCATATTATTTTTAAAAAATTAAAAAAAATTTTTTTTGATCTAGTAAATACCATAGATTTCTATAATGGATAGCTCTTGGCACCTGGCCCAGATTTATAGGTTTCTTTCTTGAACGGTGGTTTATAGCTATCCCTTTTTATTTTAGAAATGGAGCTCTAGGGTAAACGGTCTCTAAGGGATGTGGTCACTCCAGCTGCTTAGTGATGACAACTTGAACTGAAAGAACCATTCCACCCTCTTGAGTCACATTCTTGCCAAGTGCTCTGTTACTGCTTTGCCACCATGCTGGAGTGAGGATACAGATGAGGTTTATAATGTATCTGTGATTTCAAAGGCTATCATGAATCAGTTCATGGATTTTCCCCACTTAGAAAACTGAAAACTTCTTTTTCCCTCATCAACTGCTGCTATTGGTGTATTGTTTTAACCTGATTTTACCTACTTAATAAAGGTATGTTGGGTGGGGGAAGGGGTGGATGGGGAAATTAGATATTCTCAGAATATAAATCTTCCAAGAATAGCCAGGACACATAATAAGAAAAAGTAGAGAGATGGCTCTTATATCATTGGTTAATATACCTTTTTATATATAATACTTTCATAGTAAATAGAACTTATTTATTCTACAGCTTGTCACAGTTAATGCTTTAGAAACCAGCAGACTTTCTTTCACATGCTTTTTTTTGTCTTTCAAATTCTAAAATCTAACTCCCCTTATTTTATGGTGCACATGTTTTCTGGTGTTGAACTGGATAATAAACATTTCCAAAGGAAGTCCATATCCTTCATCACATATCCTTGTAACTTTATTACTCCCTTCTTTAGTTAATCACTTTGCTGACTATTCGGATGCATGCCATAGTTCACAGCCATATAAGGATCTATTTATCTATATTAAGAACTAACTTCCCAGCCCTAAAGAACTGAAGTCTCAGGAAGGTCTGATTTTAAACTTGAACCAAAAGCAGTGTGATAGTTTTATGGATAATTATATTGTTTTTGTTAACTGAAGAACAAGAACGAAGAACATACTGTAGTAGAATAATATGCTCCTTTCCACGGGGTGGGAGTATGAGATAACCAGATGTAAGAGTCTTTTATAGCTGAACTAGAATATGCAAACTCTTCAGCACATTCTTACCAAATAAAGATTTCTAAACAATGTGTGCACAAGGAAATTAGTTTGCCTCCCCACCCCCTATATCTCTAACTCTGTCTCTCTCTCTCTCTCTCTCTGGGACTGCACGAGTCAAATCTTGTATTTTTAGGTTGCATACCTCACCTTAAAACAAAACACAAAAATCTATAATTATTTAATAATTTGTTATTTGGCAAAGAGATTCATTTAAGAATTTTTAGTTGTTTTTTCCTAATTTAGTAATGTAGAGAAATCCAATTTATTTTAAATCCAGAAAACTTATTAAACTCTCACTGATGTTAATACATTTTTATATGATCAGTCATAGCGTCTGTGATTAACAGCAGTTTAGTTTCTCCCTTTCTGATGAATCCTTTTAACTTCAATTTCTTTGATTTTTCTTACTGCTCTGATTAGTACCCACAGGACTGTATGAGTGAAGTGATGGCAAGGTTGCTTTCTTGCTAAAATGAATGCACTGAGTATGATATATTTGAGTGTGGGTTTTTTTTCCCAGAAACCCTCCCTAAAATTCTGTCTATTTTCCTTCTGGAGCTAAAACTACTAAGCAAAATGTAGTCAGAAGAGATGTTAAAATGTATTGAAATATATTGAATGCATTTTTCCCCTGCATCTTATAAGAAGCAAACATTTGTTTTATTAGTTTCTGCTATTTTTATTTTCCTTCCATGTTCTTTAGTCTTATTCTCCATTTTTCATAACTTCCTGAGTTGAACTTACTCATATTATTCTCTTTTCCGTCTAACTTGAGCAGGTTAGCTATGCCTTTTCTCCTAAGCACCCCCTCAGTTGTGTTCTGCATTTCAAGAAGTAATAGTTTTGTTTTCTTTTTTTCCTTAAAATGTTGTTTGGTTTAATTTCTATTGTGATTGTTTCAATATTGAATTTTTTAGGAGTCTTTCAAAAGTACTTTCTAGTTACTTTTATTAAAATTATGTTCAGTTAGCCAACATATAGTACATTATTAGTTTTTGATGTAGTTTTCAATGATTCATTAGTTGCATATAACACCCAGTGCTCATCACAACACGTGCCCTCCTTAATACCCATCACCCGGCTACCCCATCCCCCCACCATCCTCCCTTCTGTAACCCTCAGTTTGGTTCCCGGAGTCCATAGTCTCTCATGGTTTGTCTGCCTCCCTGATTTCTTCCTTTTTTGCTGTTGATTTCTAACATAATTATATTCTGTTCAAATAATGTGGTTGATGGTGATTCCTTGGGCATTTCTTGAGAAATACCAGTATGCGTTCAGTTTCCTGAAGTGTTTCAAATGTTCACAAAAAGAAGTATTCTCCAGTCACTGGATAAGGTATTTTTTATGTGTCTGCTTGATCAGGATTATTGTGTTTTTCAAATCTTTATTTCAAATTTTTTATTGTTACTATAATGAGTTTGTCTATTTCTTAAAATTCTGTTATTTTTGCTTATATATTTTGAATAGCTTATTAAGCTATATTAATTTTAAACCTGTTACATCATAGAGGTGATTTTAAACTTCTGTCACTATGTAGTGATTCTCTTTAATACTCATTAAAGGAAAAAGCATTAAAGTCTAAAGTGTATGATATTAATATAAGTATCTAACTTACTTTTTGTTGGACTTTGCCTGATGTATCTTTTTGCATCCTTATGCTTTCATCCTTTCTTTGTCCTTAAATTTTAAGTGTCTCTTCCAAGTAGCATATAGTTCAATTTTGTTGTATAATTCAGTGTGAAATTCTTTGTCTTTTAACTGGAGCACTGAGTCCATTTATTGTGACTGTTGGTATATTTGGATTATGTTAACCATCTTAATTTGTGCTTTCTACATGTCCTAATCTAAGTTTCTTTATTCTCCTCTTACTGCCTTCTATTTAATTACTTGCATTTTATATCATCATTCCATTTTCTCTAAGTTTAGAAATTATATGTAATATTTCCTTCTTTAGTTATCTAGTTAGTTTAATATGCATGCTTAACAATATCTAATGTTAATCTAGATCTTCAATATCTTCCTGAACAATGTAAGGATATTACAATGTTTTTTTAAAATTCTCAGACTCCTCCCTCTAATTTATATGCTATCATTGCCCTATATTTACTTCCAGCTTATGTTTTTAACACCACAAAATCTCTCTACTTCTCTGTTTTCCTTGGTCACCTCTTCCAGCTTCTGCTTCTCTGCCAGACTCCTTCCTGAGTCCTCACCTTTTCCCTGTACTCTTGCCCAGGAGGTGAAAGTGATCTGTTCAATTTATATTAAATATGTCATTCCCTGACACCCAAATTTATATTTTCTACCAGATCTACATATCCTACAATCTACTTGATATCTTTACCCTGTTTTGTAGGCATTTCAAACTTTTCAGTAGTTGAATTTTGGAGAACTTTGATCAGCCTTCCCCCCAACTACCTTAAATCTGTTCTTCTTTTATATTTACTCTCTTAATAAGTTACATTCCTTCTACCAGCTTACTCATCCTGAAAACCTGGGTTCATTTTCTGGCAGATTGGGCCTTCCCTTTTACCATCACTACGTCCACAGCAACCACAAAATTTAGTCAGTTTTACCTTCAAGGAGATCTTAAATCTGTTCTTGTTTTTCCATCTCCACTGTTAAATACTGTAGTTCAAGCTATAACACATCTTACCTAGACCACAAAAATAACCATCCAAAATATAAATTCCACTTGTGAAGTAGTACTGGGATCCCTGTTACTTTGCAAACTGGATGCGCCATTGACATGTTAATCGGTCTCCCTCCTTCCAATTATGTCTACCCCAATCCATTCTCATATAATAGGTGGTACAGTTTTGAGAATGATAGATCTAATCATGTTAGTCCATTACCTAAAAGCCTTCAGTGCCTCCTGCTTATTCTTACAGTAAAAGCCAAATCATTTAATGTGTCCTACAAGTCCCTGCATGATCTTATGCCTGCCTCCCTCTCCAACCTTGTCACTCCGCATTTATTTACCTCACTGCAGTCCCGCCAGCCCTCTCTGATCATGGGACCTAAGGGCACAAGCTCTTTCCTAAGTCAGGACCACCACACATACTCTTTCTACCCAGTGTTTGGAGGTTTTTCTTCTCTTTCTTTACCCCATCTCAAGTACACACACACACACACACACACACACACACACACACACACACACACACACACACTTCATACTTGTTTCATTATCCTTCAGATCTCAACCTAAATGTTAGTTTCTTACGGAGTAATATTTTTATGGAGTCCTTTCCTCACCAGTTCCAAGTCAAAATTAGGCCCTGTCAAATGACATATCCTGTACTTTTCTTTCCTATCACAAATGCAATTATAGGGTGTATCAGTCTAAGTACATTGCTATAAGCTAAGCCAAGTACTATATATAAGCTAAGTACATTGCTAAACACATGGACGTTTGTGTATGTTGCATGAAAGAATGATTACCTGCTAGGCCAGATTGGGGAAGGGGGACATTTCATTTAGTGGTATCTTTTGTTTCATTGCTCTGAAAGTCCAAAGACTTTCATCTATCTGGTTTTTTATACATATGAAAGCACATAGTAAGTGGTCACTAAGTGTTTGAAGAAATAAAGGGAAAGGAAAGGAAGAGAAAGGAAACAGGAAATGAGAAAGGAAAGGAAAGGAAATTAGCAACGGGACAGGAAAGGAAATGAGGAAAGCTGAAGCTGCATCTAGGATTATAGTCCTTGATCAGAAAAGTAATATCAACCTCTGTCTCACTTAGAAAAAACCCAAAAACAAAAAACTTAGGTAATGGCTATGAAATGTTACCATGCAATAAAATATGAAACCTCTTGCTGTAATAGTATTTTGGTGATTTTATTTACTTACTGATTTAAGAAAATGAGGAATACCAGATGAGGTTTTGCTCAGATATGCTCCCTTGAGCATACAGTTTTTATTAAGACCTAAGCTTTTGAAGTCTTATAATATGAAGGTACATTTTTATGTTTCCTTGCTTAAATTTATGGATAGCTACTTGGAATTCCCCCACCCAATAGCTTGCCTTTCTATACCATTATATGGAATAATGTGTATAAAAGTATTTTATAAACTATAAATGTATGAGTATGCTTACTTATTTAATAGGTATAATTAGTTATTGCCAACTTATTTCCAAAATTATAGAAAAATATGTCGTAACTGCAAGTGTGGCCAAGAAGAGCATGATGTCCTCTTGAGCAATGAAGAGGATCGAAAAGTGGGAAAACTTTTTGAAGACACCAAATATACCACCCTGATTGCAAAGCTAAAATCAGATGGAATTCCCATGTATAAACGTAATGTTATGATACTGACCAATCCAGTTGCTGCCAAGAAGAATGTCTCCATCAATACAGTTACCTATGAATGGGCTCCTCCTGTCCAGAATCAGGCATTGGTAAATAATAAGGGGAAGGGCAGTCTCTTTATTAAAGTTCGGGGCTACTTATTTAGGGCAGTCCCTTCAGTGACCTAATCAACCTCAAGTTTATTATTTTTCTGGGGTTCCTATTGCTCTGACTTTTAACTTCTATTCGTTTTTGAAAGTAAAATTAGATACCTCATAGAATTTTCCTGACTACTCAGGTATGTTAATCTTTTTGAGGGAATGGTCTGAGATTCTTAATACTTAGATGAAAAACACATGTTTTGTATATATCTAGTAACTTCTAGCTTACTCTTGAGAAGATATCTCCTAAGATAGCAAAGAATATCTGAAAGAATAGAATTTCTGTCATTTTTTCAAAACTCAAAAAATGTTCAACAGTATACTTTACTGTGTAAGGCAAAAAACAGAAAAACAAACCCAGTAATTTTGTGTCAAACTCCTTTTACTGTTATAACAGCCAAATATGACATTTGGAAGTCTTTTAAGAAGATGAGTTAAGTCATTCAAGTGAATCTTATGATAATATCTTTTTTTTATAATGACAAAAATGCTGCTGATCCATAGGCCATTCTAAACATTTAAACATGCCTTCTAAAAATTTGTGTTCTCTTGCAATTACACATCTGTGTATATAGCACAGGTAAACATTAGTAACCAAAATCTTCTTATAAACTGAAAACAAAGGTTTAATTTCATGGAGAAAAATGTATTTATTTTTACTGAACTAAATCTATTTACAGTACCTTTTGTGATTGTGTTAACATCTGAAGATATATTTTAAAGACTGTTACAAATGGATAAAACCCCCTTCTTTCTTAAGTAATTTGCTTCCAGTGTGTGTTATGAAATATTGCTTGTCTGATGGCCAAGGCATCTCCCGGTTAACACTGGTCTCCCTGGGGCCCAGGCCAGGCGTTACATGCAGATGCTGCCCACGGAGAAGCAGCCGGTGGCAGGCTCGGAGGGGGCGCAGTACCGAAAGAAACAGTTGGCAAAGCAGCTCCCCGCACACGACCAGGACCCTTGCAAGTGCCATGAGTTGTCCCCCAAGGAGGTGAAGGAGATGGAACAGTTTGTGAAGAAATACAAGAGCGAAGCTCTGGGAGTAGGAGATGTCAGACTTCCCCGTGAGATAGATGCTCAAGGCCCCAACCGGATGTACAGCCCTAGTGGGGATAGAAGCACCACAGCAGCCGTGGGGGCCACAGAGGACAATTTGGCCGAGCACAGAAGAACTCCGTATGTAAGTACAGAGCTCCTGGCATTGGCCCAGTTGGTCTATTTTTACAGGTTCTTTCCCGTTCTTTGAACATTTTTGGGGGGGGGGCATTCCTATGTTTCCAAAAGGAGTAAGTAAAGGAAATAAATTAAAATTCAGTCGAGGTTTATTTTAGCGAATCATCATGTTTGAGACCTCTGTCTAAAGCTGAGCTTTCTGATTATCTGTTGCCAAGGATAATTGTGAGTTTTATGTATACATGGTAGTTAGCATGGGTGTCATGCTGGAATACAACATGCTCCTCTAGAATCTGCTTCTAAACATAATTTTGGTGTTGTTTATTTCTTCCCATAAACAAGAATAACATATGCTTAGGTTAATTCAGTTTTGCTTGTGAGAACATGCCTAAAATTCATAATTCAAATTTATGTGGATATACAGTTGACCCTGAAAAACATGGGTTTGAACTGTGCGGGTCCACTTATACACAGGTATTTTTTTTTTTATCAATACAGTATAGTACTGTAAATGTATTCTCTCTTTCATATGATTTTTTTTTAAAGATTTTATTTATTTGACAGAGAGATAGTGGAGCAGGAACACAAGCAGGGGGAGTGGGAGAGGGAGAAGCAGGCTTCCCGCTGAGCAGGGAGCCCGATCTGGGGCTCGATCCCAGGACCCTGGGATCATGACCTGAGCTGAAGGCAGATGCGTAACGACTGAGCCACCCAGGCGCCCCCCCCATATGATTTTAATTTCTTTTTTCTAGCTTACTTTATTCTAAGAATTCAGTATATAACATACAAAATATGTGTGAATCAACTGTTATTAGTAAGGCTTCAGATCAATAGTAGACAATTAGTTAAGTTTTGAGAAGGTCAAAAGTTAATATGTAGATTTTTGATTGCGTGTGGGGTCAGCACCCCTAACCCCTGTGTTGTTGTTCAGGGGTCAACTATATAGTCAATCTTATTTTTAAAAAAATCTCCCTTAGAGAGGGAAATTGAAGTCTTTTGAAAGTAAAAGAGAATTGTGATACAGATGAACAAAACATAAGAGCTAAACTTAGTGTAATATATTTCTCGTAGATACAATTAGCACGTTAACCAATAAGGCTTAGTCCTGTTTAAAAAAAGAGAGAAAAGGTACTAATAAGCTCTAAGGTAATCATTTTGAGAGAACCACTTAAAAATTATGGTGAAAATTATTGTTGCCCTTTTTCTGTAAGAGACTTGATTCAGGAAACAGTGCTCCGTTACCAGCAGGGCACAAAAATTAGGTTTGAAGAGCCTGGAGAAAGCCTAGAAATTCCATTTCCCGGAGGTACTGACATCTTATCGTCTCCATGGACGAATTACTAATTTTAGTAGGAATTCTTTCTTTTGAAAGTTGTTTCTCTGAATTCCTACGACACTAATGATGAGAAATGCCAGTCTTAACGATGACGTTGTTTTGGTCGGCTTCCCTTTCAGTCCTGCTACTGCTGCAAACAGAGTATGAAAGAGGGTGACCCAGCCATCTACGCTGAAAGGGCCGGCTATGATAAACTGTGGCACCCAGCTTGTTTCGTCTGCAGTACCTGCCACGAACTCCTGGTCGACATGATTTATTTCTGGAAGAATGGGAAGCTGTACTGTGGCAGACATTACTGTGACAGTGAGAAACCACGATGTGCTGGCTGCGATGAGGTATGTTGTCTGTGGCTCCTGCAGGCAGGCTCCTTCTGGTGTCCCCATAGAGTCCATCCCCTGACCATCCTCACCAGGCCGTCCTGGCAGAAAGCCCACATGAATTCACCAGGCATCAGTCTCTTTCTTTACATAGAGGAGTTGAGTGGGAAAACAACTTTTAACTTCAGTCATTCGGAGAGTGTCCGTGTTAACTGTGTTGACAACGCAGGACTGTCCAGGAACACAGAAAAGTGATTTGGACTAAACTAAATAATAACCTGAGTTTAAACGTTAGGCTCTTTTCAGACTTTGAGCCCAGGAAAGTGGGTTGATTTTACTTATGGATCTAAATCCCTTATTGGTCTACAGAACCTGGCTTTGTCATTTATAGCAAAAAGGAAAATACATGATTCCTCTTATTTTTGCCCTCTTCTCAGTTGATATTCAGCAACGAGTATACCCAGGCAGAAAACCAAAATTGGCATTTGAAACACTTCTGCTGCTTTGACTGTGACAACATCCTAGCTGGGGAAATATACGTGATGGTCAATGACAAGCCCGTGTGCAAGCCCTGCTATGTGAAGAATCATGCTGTGGTAAGAAGCATCCTGGGGTATGGTTGCTTGACCTGCTGCAGGACTTGATACTCTGTCTTTACTTAAGCCAATGAGAAACAAAAAGGACTACCCTTAAGTAGGAAACCTGCGATTCCTGCCATAGGGTGTTAAAATCCAGGTAACTCAAAAACAGTAACATGCATTGACTGTGAGCCACCTCAAGATTTCTATCTGTACAGTTTACACTATAGATTAGAAGTGCTACTTAGTCATCAGATCCCCACTAAAAAAGTTCTTTAATGGGAATGAGATTGATTGGTTCTCATCGTACAGATCACGGTCCATTTACATTAACAATTTTTGGGAGCTATTTGCATTCTTTAGCTGTTTGAGTGTTTATGGTTTCTGTTGATGTTCCTAGAGCCCCCCACTGTGGCTTCATTTTTTTTTTTAAAACCTGGAGATTGTACAATGCCTGTTTCTTAAACCCTCATTGAATTGATTATAACAAAATTTGACCTGTGTATTTAGATTTATTTGTATCAGCCAAACATTCAAATATTTAATGTGAGAGTATATTTTTTTATTGGCTCTACCCTGCTTACACAGAGCTGCTATTGCATAATGGCTAAGAGATAAGCAGTTTAGATAAATGGTAGATAAAGAAAGTTAACCATATATAGTAAAGTTCTTAATCCAAGGGATATTAAAATGATAGACATTTACTTCTTTATAAGCAGGAAAATATGTACTAAAGTTCCCCAGAGCTATCACATAAAGCAGGCTCCTGGCTAAGGAATACAGTGACGTGTTTATATCGTTCTAGGAGTGTGGTACTACGCGAATAAGGTAACGAGTTTTGATGCCAGTGCCAGTTTTCAACCTTTATCCATTCCCTGAGTATAATTCGTCATTTTCTCTCAATTCTGCCTCATCCATAAATCGCAGATCCTCACAGTTACAACTATACTCTACCTCAGACCTTTATTTTTTATCATTTGGATTATTGTAGTGCCCTCAAATTTGGTCTCCCCACTTCCATTCTTCATCTTGTCCAAAGCCACCTTCCATAATGATGGAAGATAAATCTTTCTGAAATGCAAACCTAATCATTAAGCCTTTGCTTAACAGATCCAGCCCCTTCTTGCCTGTTCTACCAGTTACCCAACCCAAATCACATTCAACAGGTTACCCATTTTCTAGTTTACGCACCATTCTTGGTCTTCTACTCACACTAACTCCTTTGTTATGCACCCATTCCCCATTTCCCCTGACCGTGTATGTTCCCCCAGACTGTATGTTCCCCCAGACTCAGTTGGAGGCAAGCTTTTTTAGAATATCTTTCTTGATTTTTTTTTTCCCCAAGTTCCACCCCTTTTTCTCTGGCTAGGATGCCTCTCTGTGCTCCCATGGGGCACATCTGTGTGTAATTAATACCACCCCTCTGTCTCCTCCCCTAGACTATAAGCAGCTGGTGGGTAAAGCTTGCCTTTTTATTTCCATGCCCTCAATGTCTGCCCTTAGGAAATGTTCAAGTGACTTCTTTGTCTTCTAATATTTCTCATTTGCTTGGGGATCAACATGGGCCTCCTTATGCCTAGGAAAAGGATAAAGAATCACCATGTGACCTAGAACATAATTTAGCTAAAAACCGCTTCTCTAAATATTATTGCTACAGTTTCTTTAAAGGTAGATGGTTATCATAATGTGTATTTTATCGTAGGGTTGTGTGACCTTGGTCTCAAGGACTGGGATGCAGATTCCACACAGGCAGGAAATTTTGTCTATTTTGTTTTCTATTTCCAACACTAGAACAGCACAGGAGATACTCAATACTGAATAAAGCTTTAAAACAGATGAAGCTGCTTTAGGTAACTGTTACAAGCTTCTCTTCATTACATTGTAACTAACCAATAGAGAGGAATAACCAGAGATATTATTAAAACACAGAAATTTGTAAATTATTTAGCTTTATAATGTGGCATGATTTCTTTTAGAAAGTTTACTTTCCCAGTAAGGTGTACTGTTGCCCTTTGTATAAAATTAAAATGAACAACTCTCTCCATTGCCTGCACAAACCAGCTAATGGCAGAAAGAGCTACCCATGCCACATACTAAATGATGTAAAATTTTGAAGATTGTCTAGTTCAGGGTATCAATCTGCTTAGATCTTTTAATCTTCAAAGTTGTTTGTAGACCTGAAGGCAAGAACTCAAAACAGGAAATGTCTGTGGGGGAAAAAAATAACTTAGAAAGAGGATAGTGGGAAATACACTTAGTTTGTCTCTGAATGGTCTCTGGAATTCTGGTCTCAAATGCCCACCCTCCTGAGTTCACATCTCTAAGACTTCACAGGAACCTCCTGCCAGAGAGCTCATTACAATAAATGTTGTTAGTTTTTTCACACTGTGTATACAAATAAACTAAAAGAAGTAGGAGAAATTGAAGGAAATCAGAATGAACTGAAATATTAGAAATTTAAGAACCCAGAAAAAATCAAATGCCAGGCAGAAAGTGGTAAAGCACATCATGTTCCAGACCCTCAATGAGGCCTAGGCAACTTTCAGATTTATAAAGAATTAGGGGCAGTAAATTTTAGCTGGGACTATATGTCAGACTTTAGGATGAATGACAAATTATTAGCAAAACTAAATTATATGAAACCACAAACCCTAAATTCTTATACCATTCAGGGTGTTCATAAGTTTCTTTTTTTTAACCTAAGCAATTTCTTTAATTTTACATATAATTGAATAGTAATTATCTCTTTTTTAAAATCACAAAAATATGAGTTTCAAAAGATATAAAAAGATCCACAAGTATTGTTAGAGGGCCAAGATAAAGAAGATAGGTCATGGTCGAAAAGCATGATCTAAAAGCAATTTTTTCTAAAAAAAATTGTGAAATGCTTCTATTTTATACAAAAAAGTTTAAAACATTGAAAAATTAATATGAAACAAAACTGCAAAGGACAACATTCTAAATATAAATCTACAAAATATGAATATATGCAAAAGCAACTGCTTGCATGATACAGCTACAAATTAAGAGCACATTTGTAATTAAAACACCCATTTTTTGTTGTATTCAGGAATAGCGGCGTATTCATCATGGAAAGAGAATATCTCCCTTGCTTCCCGGGAAACACTAGGTAGACATAAAATGGGAATTAAACAGTAATAATCTGTAATTAGAAGCCATGTAGCTCTAAAAAGTATGGAAAGTTGGGGTACCTGGGTGGCTCGGTAGGTTAAGTGTCCAACTCTTGATTTCGGCTCAGGTCATGATCTCAGGGTCATGAGATTGAGCCCACCTCGGCCTCTGCTCCGCGCTGGGCATGGAGCCTACTCAATTTTCTCTCTCTCTCTCCCGCTCCCTCTCTCTCTCTCAAACATAAATAAAATCTTAAAAAAAAAAAGCATGGAAAGTATGTTGCACGTTTGAAGTAGATATTTGTAACAAGGCTTCACTTCACACTTCACATCCTAAACCAGTTTCCCCACTGAATAGCAGCCACGTTTTAAGGTCTTTTCAAGTAAGGATGCTCAGGCTGAATGACCTATCCAGGTCAATTTGTTGCTTTATCTACTTGTTATAAAATACTTAAAAACTTTAGATAGTCACATTCATTCAGAATATGCACAAACAAGAAGACCTGTGGACTATCTAGTGTTTTAGAAGTCTTGATAGGGTAGTTTTGTTTTTTGCTAAAATACTGAGGATTATTCATTTATTTTCTTTATATACCTGTTCAGCTAAAGAAGAAAATCATGTGTGTTTGTGGATGTGTGTGTGTGCCATATGCTTATTTGTACATAACATACACTGAATTCCACAGAGAATATAAATATTAATGTTTTATAATATTAGATTATACATAAATTATGACTTAGAACAGAAGCCAATTAACTACAAGTTATATTTTTAGTGCAAACTAATTATTCTCAAACACTTTCAGTATTTTTAATTGAGTCCTTAATTATTTTGAACATGATTTTCATTTCATACTGTCTAGAAATTAGTGATGTTAATAATCTCATGTGTCAGAGGTAAGACTAGTAAAATTACTACTTCAAAGCTTTAATGAGTGAGGAAAAATCTTTTTTTTAAGACTATTTTTTTAAGAGCAGTATTAGGTTTACAACAAAATTGAGAGGAAAACACAGCAATTTCCCATATAACCCCTACACTTACACATACATAACCTCACTCACTGTAACATCACTCACCTGAATGCTACATTTTTTACCAAGGATTAATCTACATCCACATATCATAATCACCCAAAGTACATAGTTCACCTCAGGGTTCATTCTTGGTGTTGTACATTCTGTGGGTTTGGACAAAGGTATAGAATGGGCAAATGACATATACCCATCATTATAATATTTTAGAGAATATTTTCACTGCCCTAAATGTCCTCTGTTCTCTACCCATTCCTCTCTCCCACCTCCCTACCCCACCACTGGCAACCACTAATCTTTATTTTCTCCATAGTTTTGCCTTTGCCAGAATGTCATATAGTTGGAATCATACAGTATGTTGCTTTTTTAGATTGGCTTCTTTCTCTTAGCAATGTGCATTTAAAGTTCCTCCATGTCTTTTCATGGTTTGAAGGCTCCTATCGTTTTTTTAGCATTGGTTAATATTCCATTGTCTGGATGTACCACAGTGTATGTATCCCTTTACTAGCTGACATATCTTGTTTGCTTCCAAATTTTGGCAGTTATGAATAAGGATTCTCTAAATAACAATGTGCAAGTTTTTGTGGGCATTAAGTTTTCAGCTCCTTTAGGTAAATACCAAGGAGCACAAATTTGGATTGTATGATGAAAGTATGTTTAGTTTTCTAAGAAACTGCTAAACGGTCTCCCAAAGTGGCTATACATATGGCATTCCCACCAATAATGAAAGAGAGTTCCTATTGTTCCACATCTTCACCAGCATTTGGTATTATAGGAAAAATCATAGAACTTCTTTATAATTACTAAAATAGAATACACTGGAATGAAACTGCTTTGAAACTTGCCATCAAGACTTTCTGCCTCAAACACCATGGGGATATCCTGTAAGCACCAAATCACCTGTTCAGTCTTCACCTGTTATTTCTCATAGTGCTCAGCTTATAGATGCCCATTGACAGTGGTTGCCTAAAAGGATTAACTAGAAGGTCACTCTCAGTTACATATTTTTGAGGTGGTCATCTCAGTTTAATTTACCATCTGAAAGAAAGGTATTATTTGTTCTAACATGAAAATGTTACCATCACAGTTTGATCTCTCATCCTCTTCTCTTATTTATGTAATCGACTTAACAGGTATGTCAAGGATGCCACAATGCCATTGACCCTGAAGTGCAGCGGGTGACCTACAACAATTTCAGCTGGCATGCGTCCACAGAGTGCTTTTTGTGTTCGTGCTGCAGCAAGTGTCTCATTGGGCAGAAGTTCATGCCAGTAGAAGGGATGGTTTTCTGTTCAGTGGAGTGTAAGAAGATGATGTCTTAAGAGGAAAGTACCGAGCAATATTGAGCCATAGCTATCCTAAATGGTCTGCATTTCTACTGTAAAATGCAACTTGGAAAAATAAATGGAAAGGAAAAAAAGAAACTGCAAAGGAAACCAGGAGATTTTGTTCAGTATCTTTCTTTGCTGTTTTTCCTTATCAATTTTTTTCATCTCAATTTTTAAAACCTGCTTTAAGCTTTCCTTAGCTTTCTGCATGTAAAATCTTGGAGGTGGAAGCTTGGGTTTAATCTTCATATGCCCATCCCCCTGTGCCAAACAAAAAGTATATATATAAACACTTAAAAATTAGTGTGCCGAAATGGAAAGATGCACATTGCTAGTTCTGTATTCTTTTTCTGCTCTTATGTAAAATGAAAGGAAATTAAACTTGCCCTAATGCCAAGGCTCTGCGTTTATTGCCTTATCTTATTCACTGAACTTTGTAGTGATGCTCAGTGAATTCTTCTGACAGAGTGCAGCAGAGTGCAGAGAGCTGTTACCATTCTGATGCCTCTGCTCTTTTCTCATTTAGGCACAGGTAGCTTTATTGCATTTCTCTTTTTTTTTTTTTTAACTTGCCCTACCTCACTGCATTCTCTTTGTAAGCTGTTGACCTCTATCTGTGGCCTTAAATACTTTATTGTCAGATGTGGCATCTACTTTTTACTTCTGTAGATGATTTCTGGCTTGGACATAAAAGTCAAGCCATTCATTTATGTTTTCAATCCAAAGAACATGTATACTTTTTGTACCCAAGAAACTATAACTTGTACTGATTGCACTTGCCTACTGTGGTTTGGATAGATTTTTTTTTTTGCATGAACTTATTTTCTAATGGATACTGTCGTATGGTGCTTCTAAACCTGTTCAAGGGTATATATCGAATGTCTTCTTTGCCTGTATACTTCCATTCTTAGATATTTCTAATGTTTATTTTTCCCTATATACTTCCATATATAGCTATGCACTATAAAAATGAAGCTGAATGAATGATACGTATATTCAAAATAAAGTCTCTTTCACCTCAGCAATTGTACCTTTATTCTTCATAGCCTTTCCCTTAGAGAACAAAAAAATCCATCTGCAGTTGAGCATTTGTCACAGCAGGGGGCGTTGTCTCCACAGATAAAGCCTCAAACAATAATAAAAGCTGTTTTGACAGGACAGCTTTTTGTTATGATGAAGGAATGCATTTTATGAAACTTTTTTTTTTTTTTTGGAGAGAGAGAGGGGAGAGAGAGAATCTCAAGCAGGCTCCACACTCAATGCAGAGCCCCATGTAGGGCTCTATCTCAAGACCCTAAGATCATGACCTGAGCTGAAATCAAGAGTCAGATGCTTAACTAACTGAGCCATCCAGTTGCCCCTTTTATGACACTTTTAAATAAATCAAGCAAACAACAAATTTAAGTTGCTGGTTTTTCAATTCATGCAGGAGTTTTGTCTTTCAGAAAAGTGTCATTTATTTTTTTTTTCTTTTTTTTTTTTTTGAAAAGTGTCATTTAAACTGAAGTTTGGGTAAGCTATATCCTTTTGAGGTGAATCTAACAAATACTCTTTTACTTAAATTGTTTTTTGGCTTTCTAACAATTTTTTCCATGGCTACTTATTGTGAAAAAGGAAGCAAATGTGGAATAGTAGTAGATTAATTCTTCCTAGTTTAGCAGATCATGAGATTTCTTTTTTTTTTTTTTCAGTCTGAAGTATTCCTGTCATAGTGGGTGTAGTGGTTTTCTATGACACATACTCAGAATAATTTGCTTTGGATTTTTTTTTTCCCCAGCTCATGATTGTTTGGCTGATAGTGCTTTTCCTAAATTCCATATCCCATCCCACCACTCACATACTATCACTAACATACAGATAGACACATTTATTCCTTCTGCATTATGCCTTCCTCAGCCATGAAAGTATCTTGAACATGTCACTTTATCTAAAGAAGTAATCTAATCCTGCATACAGTTTTAAATGCTTATATCACAAATGTCCATCATTGTCTATAAATACCACTTTATGCTTGTTCTTTTTACCTTTATCTCAAATGGCAACAAATATATTTTCTGTAGCATTTTTTCCACAAAGTTGAACAAGTTAACTTTCCCAGGCATGGCTAAGTGGGAATAAATTGAACCAATTTCCCTCTATATTAACATGGCCACTCGTCACATGTCTCCCTGCACAACCTACATTCCTGGGGCTGAGGTAGAATCAAGCTGTTTGGGGGATGTTAGACGCCTAAGAAAACTGACCAAATCCATCATTCACTACCAAAGATATTGATTGCATGTATGTTAGGCATTTCCTAAAAGAATAAAGTACTTTGCCTGGGAAATACACAGCCACTGGGTTTTACCCTTTACCCTGACTTATCTTCAGTTGGGTCTTAAAATACAAGAAAATGAACTGTAATGAAATGTATGTAATAGAACAGAATGAGTGCTATTTTTAAGTGTTAATCAGGTTTTTTTTTAAATGTCTTTTAAATACTTTGTCCTATAACAAGAGAATAAGATAGTTACTAGATTCTCTAAGATTTATTTTTCCTCTAGCATTTAGGATATGCTCACCCCCTCACTCTCCACTATCATTTTATATTCTTCATTGTCCTCAGTTCTAAATAATGGTTTACTTGGTACAGGGACCAAAGTTAAATCCTCTCCTTGAAATAAGAAAAGATAGGGAAGTAATAAATAGAAATCTGTATCATCCAAATCCCATTTAAGTTCTAATTTTCAGAGATATAGCTTATCCTTTCTATAGTCAATATAGAAGTCATTAACTACCATAGTCTGTGCAGTTAGCAGTGGAGAGCTACTCTGGAAGGACTAGACTTGGAGGAAGAGAATAGCAGAATATGAACCATGATAAAGGCACCACAGAGCATAAGGGATGTCTTTTTCCCTTCTGCAGAAGCCACCATCTTGGATATTAAAAGGTATCGTGGGGACTTCTGATTCTCTTATTCTCTACTCTGCAGTGGGTACTTGAGAACAGAGAGGTTTCTTTCCTGACCCAGGAAGTTCAAAAGATTTTGACACATCAGTTGTTGAAGAATACTGAGGTGAGGTAATACATTTATCATCCTTATTAGAAGAATGTGACATGTTAGAATGATTAATCATGATCTCATTCACAGAAACTGGACATATCCTGTTCATCTCTAAGCAGAATTTTGCTTGTAACCTTTGGATACAATAATAATTTTGAGAAATCAGTGGATTTCAGTTATTTGATCCCATTAAGAAATACAAGTTGCTTAAGAGACACACTAGCCTTTCTATTTGTTGTAGAATTTTTTTTTTTCTGAAATGAAGGCCTGTGAGGTTTTTTTCTTTAATCAACTCTAGCTGAAACTTCTGTAACTCTGAAATCTTAAAGCATAGATTTCCAAATCTGATTTTGAAGTATTTCAGCCCGATTTTACCGGAAAGAGATTCATTATTGACTTATTCTTAAGGAATTTCCAACATGCAGTGTTTAAGCTCATCCAGCCTCACCATGGTTACCAAAGAGACACCATAACCCAAGATCAGTATTAAGCCTTTGTCTCAAGATGCCCTGGCATATCTGAACTTGTCTTCTGGGCATTCGCTTAACTCCTCAGAAAACTTACGACTCCGTCAATGTCTCCATAAAATAGCATTTTACCACAGATTCTTACTAGATATGCTCTGCCCCTTCCTGACCTCTCCTGATTTAAATGCTCAATGACAACTTTGATGATTGCACTGAATACTCACAGATGTGAAAAGGACCTACTCTGCTGGGGTATATGGGTGTGCTTTGAGCACATAACCTGGAAAACATGCTTTCTTCATTAATTGAATCTTTTTTTCATATATTTATCAGATATTTAAATAGCTTTAGCTAATTATTTTGTCTCTTCATGGGGAACAACATGTCACTGTAGCTTCTATTTAGTCTGATAATGTATTTTGAAACACTCAAAACAAAATATCATTAGCCTTTTATACTTGTTTTGAATGGCATTTTATGCTGACATTTATGAAGGCTGCTATTGATTTTTCTTCAATGATACTTCACCCCAGAATATCTTGACCTTCAGACAATAACAAAACAACTTGTACCCAGTTATCTTTACTAGAGTCTACCATTATTGAATGCAGAGACATTAGAGTTGATGCCCCCATAAGTACTGACTGTGAAGGCATCATGATATAGTTTAAACGAGGGCTGGATTTAGGAATCTAGAGATCTTCTGGCCAAGTCCCATTGATTGTTTCTCTTCTTACAGTTATAGCTGAGTAGGATGGGGGACAAGATCACTGGATTTGAGGAGTCTAAGAAATAATGGGCCCAAGTGTAGGATAGACATCTAGAAATTGTTGAAGTCACCAAGAATAACATTAGGGAAAATGGTTGAGAGAAGAATGAGCCAGAGGCAAAAGTTATCAAAAAATGTGAAGGGGTATCCTAGAATTTGATTCAAGATGACAACTAAGGGTAGAAATAGGTGGTAAAGTCTGAGCCCATCTACTATACATACTTCAAAGAGCTGTGATTTTGTTAGGGGAAAAAAAAGGAATTAGTGGAAATGCCAACAGAGGACAAGGAAGACACTGACACCACAGGCACTCTGGAATGCCCGTATGAGAGCAAAAATAACTGGCCTCTACTAGAGAATACTACAGAAGAAACAGAGCTTGAGGAATAACTATCAGTTGGAACAAGGAGATGAAGCAGTTGAGAGTACAGGGAGTTTGCAGTTCACAGAAGTTGGAATTCATAGGACACAGACGTAAAGTTAGGGAGTGTGGGAAGGGATAGGGCCAGATTAAGGGATTTACAAAGCAGAATGGATGTCAGATTTCCAAATGAGGCCAAAAAATCTAGATGCCTGGAGTAAACAGAGCTGAGAGACATACTGAGGTTAGTTCCGGTAGTTTGCTAGAGAAGAATTGAGTAATCAATTAGGAATGCGTTTGGCTGTAAGTAACTAAAAACAGGAGTGGTTTAAAGACAAGACATACGCTAGTCCAAATTTGGCTCAGAACAAGCTCTTTTTAATCTCTGCTCTGCCATCCCATACTCATTGCCTTCCATTCTCAAGTTTGTCCTCTCGCTCAAGTGCCAATCCTTCACATAACAGCACCCAAAGTGTAAAGCAGAGGTGGGACAAAAGGGTATTTTACTCTCTTAACAAAGAGAAACATCTTTCCCAGGAGCCCCCAGCAGACTTACCTACCCTTCCATTTCTTGGCTAGAACTAGGTCACCTGCTCAGAGAAAAAGGAAAGCTATAGGTATGGTTGACTTATCCCATCATAATTCATACCCTAAGGGCTGGGCACATGGTCACCCAGAACAAAATTAATTTGCTGATAATAGGAAGAGGGGTAATGGCTATTGAACTGGCAAACAACTCAACACTATGGTGAATAATTATTTAGAGTTCAGAATCTATGGACCACTATGATGAATAATTAGAGTTCAGATTCTTTAGTTATAGGGTATAGGGCTGCTGGGCAGCTATTTAGTTCTGAAGGTTTGGGGTTTCTGTTGGCTTGTGAGATGAGACAGGGGCATCATTTGGGGTATCCTTCTTAGGCAGAATGCCAGAGAATGGCCAGAGATGATGTGGAGTTACAGCAAGAGATACTGTGAAGTTCTTGCAGTGACTGGTTACTAAATTTTTGCTTGGCTTTCTCCCCACTCCATCTCATTCTATCTATCCGATCCATTTCAAGTCACAGGTCATCGTTACCTCCTCTATCAAAGTCTCTCTCACTCTCGCTCTCTCTCTCTCTCTCCCTTATATCTTATTCCTTGGTTCCCCTACCATGCTGACTTATCTGACCATCTGAAACATTTATTTGAATCTGTCTATGCCTGCCTCTCTAATACCATAACCAACACTGTAGTTGATGACCTCACTGTTTCTCGCCAGGGATATTGTAAGTTCCTATCAGGCCTTCCTGCCTATAGTCTCACCCTCTCACCCTCATGCTCACTCAGTGGTTCTCAAACTTTAGTATGCAGCAAAATCACCTGGAAGACTTGTTCGATAGATTACTGGACCCCACTCCCCAGACTTTCTGAAACAGTAGGTCTTGGGTGGGGCCTGATTATCTGCATTCCTAAAAAGTTCCCAGGTGATGCTGATGCTGATATCTGGGTCCACACTTTGAGAAACATTGTTCTGATTCATTCTCTATTCTTCTCCCAGAGTGTAATACAAAGATGGAATTTCTATTCTCCTACTTAAAAACTCTAACAGCAATCCAGCCTCTTTTTCTAACTGTCCATACATATACGTTGTTATCTAGCCACAGCCAAAAGCAACTTCTTTCATACATCCATAACTGCAAAGGTAGCTACCACTAAGAAGCTGATCCACGACACTTTCACACCCTACTAAGTTCGTGACCCATCCTCTGTGCTCCCATAGAGGTTTTGATCTATACTACTAGTTTACTTATATCATTGCCCTAATTGAGTTCAGGAATATAATATTCATGTTTTTTCCCTGGAACCCAATAGAGCACTTAACACATGATACATGCCTCCAAAATGGTGAATAACAAAATGAATTAAGTAACATATGAATAAGTCATGAAAACCAGGTAAGAGTTTCACTAGTTGATATGGAATTCCTTTGGCCAATTTTTTAAAAAATGGATCAGTAGAAGAAATATAGCTCAGTAAGTTAAGAAAAAAATTTACTCAAATTTTTAAAAAGTGGTTACAAGGATCATAGTACATAGCACTGCCCTCAGCAATACTTACGAAAATTCCCTCTCCTCTTCTGCCTGCTTTCTTTACACCTCCACCTGCTCTCTCTCCACAAGACCCCCAAGCCTCAGTCTTACCAATCTCTCTTCTCTTGCACTCTGTCATGTCCACTTCTCTCCATTGCTTCATTCATGCATTCATGTACTCACTCACAGTCAATCAATAATTATTGAACATCTGCTTTCTGCCTGGCATGGCTGCAGGCACTGGGAACGAAGTAGTGAACAAGACAAAATGCTTGCTCTCGTGGTGCTTTATGTTCTAGAGAGAATAGAAGAATTCTAACACATAAAATTAAATGTGGCCAAATGGGGAAAATAAGATTCAAGATCAGAGAATAAACAAATAGCAAGAGGTCAAAGCCATTAAAAATATTAGATGATAAGGGCCTGCATAATCGCTATAATGAGGTTCTAATTGTTCTAAGATTCTAAACATTGGCCTTTATCATAACATATGAAAATTGGGATCCTCTTCAATAGACTGAGTGGGTTGAGGGAAGGCTGTGAACTCTCCCACATGAATCATTTATACCCCACTGCCAAAGAAATTACTATTAGAGCTTAGTCCTGAAGGGGCTCAGAATAAGCCTCCCCTCAAATGCCACTTTGGCATGTGGATTACTTTGAGCTGAAGTTAATCAAGGCCCAAAGACTTGGGAAAAGCTTTACCTTCCCCTTATCTGCCTAAAAGAATTTAGAATATGGGCCAGGTGTGGTAAACTGGGGCTAAGCTCAGCATGGTCTGGAGATTAAATTCCTCTCTGTGTCTCATTGTCTCTGAATGGTATGGCAAACATTTGTTTATGAAAACATTTGTTCTTCCCATCTTCCTGTAATTTGTCTTCCTTCTCTTTGGAGTCTCAGACTCCCTACCCCCTCTTAGTTCTGGATGGTATATAAACCTCAACTGCTTAACTGCCTGTGGGGTCTCATATTCTTATGGGGCTCCAGCATATCTGTAATTAAGTTTGTTTTTCCCCTGTTAATCTGTCTTATACCAATTTGTTAGCCAAAGAACACAGAAGGGTAAAGTAAACTTTTTTTCTCCCTAACAGTGCTACCAGTTTCTGATTCCAAATTCCCCAAAAAGAAAGTCCAACCCCAGTTGTTTCACACGGGGGCAAACCAGTTTATGCCTAGAGGTCAGAGTCATGCAACCTCTACAAAAAAGTCAAATATCTCCCCAAGTGAGGTTTTGGGGGGCAGAGAACAGAATGGAAATAAATGTGGGTAGGACCAGCAGATCTACAAGATGACTATTATAAATAAGTATATAGTTGAAAGGCTAGTGTGACATTGGCTAGATGATAACCAAACTTATCTCCAATGGGACTATACTTCCCAGCAAGAGCCTTCTAGGCTTGGCCATTAAAACTCAAGTTTCCTTAGAAGATGGAGGAGCCAAGAGATACAGGAGATAAAGGAGGCTCTCTTCTCCACACTGTTGCACACTGGAACACGATGTGAGCAAGAAGTAAGATTTATTGTTTTAAGCCACTGAGATTAGGGTTATTTTTCATGGGAGTTAGCCTTTCCTAACTAGTACAGATAAATAAAGCAGATGGTTTGCTAATTCTACAAACATACCTTGACTAGGTCAGGTGTTATACTGGGGTACTGGGAAACTAGAGGTGAATAAGGTAAGACTTGTGCTCTCAATTCTTCATAGTCTCATGGAGGAGACAAACAGGTAAACGGAAGACTAAAGTAACGACCACCTGTTCCTGAAAGGAGACAAAAGAAATGATCCTAAAGTGAGATCCTAAAGTGACTGAGATATTGAAATATCTTCTCCAATAACAGAGGTTATTTTCATTATTTTCCTAGAGTAGTGGAGAGATAAATAGAAGCATTGCAAAAACAGAGTGTGAAATACCTGGTCGCATTGGGATTGAAGGACAGGGGGAATCAAGGACAACCCCGAAACCCCATTCCTGCCAATTGGAAGAATGGCAGTGACAGAAATGGAAAAATCTCCTTATGGAGGAGCTAAATTGAGAGAAAAATGAATCTCCTTTGGAACACATTGAGTTTGAGACAGGTGTAGGGGGATAGTTTGGAACCTGAAATCTGAATCTCAGGAAAAACTAGCTAGAGATGTAGATAAAGAAGTCAATAAATAAAAGTTATGTTGGCATCTCATATTAACTTACAACAAAAGTCTTAGTCTCCTTATGAAACATGACAATATGTCAGTGATACTTTTGAAGTGATTTTCATGTTACTTTCTATTTTTCCAGGGTAAAATTAAGACAAGTTTAGTACATTTTCTCTTTACTGAAGAATTAAATTTATACTAGTAGTTTTGGTACTTTTGTTTGGTACAATAGACGTTGAAAGTTCTGAACAACCACTTAACCTGTTTGTGTCTCAATATCTCCTCTATAAAATGAGAGTACCAATCCCTATGTGGCAGATTACATTTTCAAAAATAACCCTAGTAATATTTGTGGTCTCACATGCTCTCCCAGGACCTTGCCACTCACCATCTGGAATCTATCTTCCCTCCCCTTGAGCCTGAGGGGGACTTTGTGACTACCAGGATGAACAGAATGTAGCAAGCATGCCTTCCTAGGCTAGCTCACAAGTATGACCTCTCTAGCCTATCTCAAGGGATGGGGCCCAGTCATTATACTGTGAGGAGGCCCCAAGTAGCCCACTTGGAGATTCCATGTGGGGAGGTCCATATGGAGAGGAAGTGAGGCTCCCTGCCCAAGGCCAGCATCAACTTCCAGACACAAGTGAATGAATCTTCAAATGATTCCATTCCCCAGCCTCAAGTCTTCTAGCAAAAGCCCCCAATGTCAGCAGAGACAAGCTGAACCCACTGTGTCCTGTCCATATTCCCAACCACAGATGCCATGAACATAATGAATGGGTGTTTTGTGCCACAAAATTTGGGGGTAGTTCGTTATGCAGCCCTGGTATCTGTAAGACCTGTTGAACAGAATTAGTTGACTCATAAAGGAGAAATCCTGCAAAACATGTAAATTTACTACAAAATGTTATTTATACAAATACCGTACTTAAGATATTAACTAATCCTTCTAGCTGCCCTTCCTCTCCCTTGGCTCAAAGATTTATACAAATGTGCAGTCTTAATAAACATAAGTCCATAAGCTCTATCTGTAGAGTTTATAAACATAAGGAACATTCATAATAATCCTGACTCAGAAAACCTGGTGAGTACTGTTTTCAAGACAGCACATTCTGGAGGTTAGGATCACAGGCCTGGAGAAAATGGAAGGCCTATATTCCTACTGGAAGTTCTTGAATTCCTATACTGGATAAATGGAATCCTCAGCATTCCAGTTGCCAAGATGAGAAACACCTTTAGTCTTGCTAAGGATTCAGTGGGAAAGAATTTAGAACACAAGGGCTTGTTCTTTCTCCAAGTTTTATGAAATAAAAATCATTCATTTAAGGAAGATTGAGAGGGGTCCACAAGGTCCCAAGTACTATGGGTGTAAAACCATGTACAACATAAGCCTTGCCCTCAAGAAGTTCATAATCTCATATCTTATAAAGGAGATAGGTGTTCAATCCATTGTGATAAATGTAGAGATAAAATCTGGAGATTAGCCTGGAAGTTTGTCAATACTTATAGTTTATCAACGAACAGTGGGAAAGCAAGCTGGTGCAGCCACTCTGGAAAACAGTATGGAGGTTCCTCAAAAAGTTGAAAATAGAGCTACCATACGACCCAGCAATTGCACTACTGGGTATTTACCCCAAAGATACAAATGTAGGGACCCAAAGGGGTACGTGTACCCCAATGTTTATAGCAGCAATGTTCACAAACTGTGGAAAGAGCCAAGATGTCCATCGACAGATGGATAAAGAAGATGTGGTGTGTATATATATATATATATATATATATATATATATATATATACACAATGGAATATTATGCAGCCATCAAAAGGAATGAGATCTTGCCATTTGCAACGACGTGGATAGAACTGGAGGGTGTTATGCTGAGTGAAATAAGTCAATCAGAAAGACATGTATCATATGATCTCACTGATATGAGGAATTCTTAATCTCAGGAAACAAACTGAGGGTTGCTGGAGTGGTGGGGGTGGGAGGGATGGGGTTGCTGGGTGATAGACACTGGGGAGGGTATGTGCTAGGGTGAGCGATGTGAATTGTTGAATCACAGACCTGTACCTCTGACAAATAATACATTATATGTTAAAAAAAAGAAGAAGAAGATAGTAGAAAGGGAAAAATGAAGGGGGGGGAATCGGAGGGGGAGATGAACCATGAGAGACTATGGACTCTGAGAAACAAACTGAGGGTTCTAGAGGGGAGGGGGGTGGGGGGATGGGTTAGCCTGGTGATGGGTATTAAAGAGGGCACATATTGAATGGAGCACTGGGTGTTATACGCAAACAATGAATCATGAAACACTACATCAAAAAAAAGAAAAGAAAAAGAACAGTGGTATGTGAGTCATAATTAGTTATTTACCCAATTTCCTACAATTTTTTCTCACATTTAAAAATGAGTTACTTCCTTTGAATTGCAATTTATATACAATTTAGGGATCTTAACTTCAATGTAATTAAGCATATATAAGACTGAATTGTGGGGTGCCTGGTTGGCTCAGTCTGTTTTAAGCGTCTGCCTTCGGCTCAGGTCATGATCCCAGGGTCCTGGGATGGAGCCCCATGTCAGGCTTCTTGCTCAGTGGGGTCTGCTTCTCCCTCTCCCTTTGTCCCTCCCCCACCTCAATGCTTGTGATTTCTGTCTCTCAAATAAACAAATAAAATTATAAAAAGAAAAAAAAAAAAGAGTGACTCAGGGTATGTGAGAGTTTTGGCAGTCCTGCTTAACAAAGGCATATAGTACATTATTTTTTTTCCCCCACACATTTTCTCTTTCTTTCCTTGTTCCAAACAAAGTTCTGCTCATGAACTTAACATAGGGGCTGGGAAGAGAAGCTGGAGGACCATATAGGACCACAGTGACTTAAAGTACTTTCATTCTGAATTGATTTTCCACACCCCACCTCGTTTTCTACCAAATGGCACTATACCCAGTATTTTTCAATATCGGGAAATTCCCTGTACAGTTTTGCAAAATCTTCGAGGTAACTGTAAAGCACTATTGTGAAATCATCATCACCATTTAATATTTATTAAGGATTCCCTCTGCCCTATGGTGGCGTAAGACAGAGCAAGCACATCCAGCTAAGCCCCTGCTGCAAGGGGTTGCATCCCGGAGAGAGGGTTCAGTATCCTTACTGAAGGCTGAGGATAATTCTTGCTTCTTATAGAACGAACATAGGAATTTCTATTACTTATCTCTAGCCAAGAGGTTTTTGGGGGGACGATCATAGAGGCTTTTTCAGAGTACTTAATCTGCATTTTACCAAAGGAAGAGTTAATAGCTTTAGAATGACATTTTCTAGGTGTGTGTGTGTGTTGGGGCACGCATTATTATGTGAGAGCAAATTTTGGCCAAAACATTGTTTTAAACAAAGTTCATTCTTGGTCACTCTCTTTTTTAAAGTTGCCTTATCATTCTTTTGAACAGCAGAGCTAGCCACTGTTCTAAATGCTTTATACATATGCACTCACTCCCTCGGAGGTAGGTTTTACATTTTACAGATAAGGAAACTGAGGACAATGAGATTGTGTAATTTGACCAAGGCCACAAAACTAGGAAGGGGAAGAACTGGCATTTGAGCTTTGTCAATCCAGCCTCCCCGTATTGCATACACACTCCATGTCTTTTCCCTTTCATATAAACTATACCAGGACCACATAAAAATAGTTTTCTTTTGCTTGTTTGCCCTTCCAGAGATTTCTTCCATGCACATTTGCTTTAGCCCATCTTTGTAGAGAAAGTTCTCTCGTTACAGAGTTGCTCCGCATTGCATTAATTCTGGGTCACGCAACCAGCAGCAGCCCCATGTCAGCCTGTTAAAGACAAAACCCTTTCTGTTTCTGAACCAAATCCCTCATATTTTGAGCCGAAAACAAGAACTGCCTTGCTGAGGTGCCAAGGGAAACATACTTATATTATGAAGTTTTCTAATAAATGTTTTGGAGATTTTAAAGGGGCAGCTTTCTAAATATCTCAGGCATGTACAAACAACCCAGACACCAAGGCTAGCTTTGCAGCCCAGTCTTTGTTTCTGGGTTGTATAATCTTCCTGAAAACCAGCATAGCTGCTGCAAGGCCCATTTATCAATTGTCCGATGATACCAACAAATGTTTTCTAGGCTTGAAGTAATCAAAATGGTGTTCCAGGTCTTTGATTTTGAAATGTGCATTGTGACTATAATTTTGGCATTCTTTCACAATTTCAAAGTGAAATCAGAGGTTTATGTTTATAAAATTTATAATCATTCCACAAAGTTCAAGATGTTTGGCAGTACTTGGGAAACTTAGAAAGAGTAATAAAAGGTTACCACGAGGAATTCAAAGCTGCCTTGTATGGTAATGCCGATTCAAACCAGCACACGCTCCGGCATTACAAGTTTCAGGGTGGATCAGTATGAAGTTGCAGACATAGCTAAGGACAACACAGTGGCTTGCCCATTACACAATGAATAAGGGACTTCAGAAATTTTACAGTTAACGTCTCAGCTTTGATAACATATTAGGGAAATGAGAGAGGAGAAAAAAAAGGAAGGTGGAGAGACAGACAGGAAGAGAGAGATTGTGTGCTTTTGGGGACTCATTTACCATTTATTAGCCTCCTGGACTGTTTTTTAGCATCAGCAGCTCTGCCTTCCCTTGCAATTGTAAACCATGCACTTCTTCCAACCTGGAATGCACACTGTGTTCCTGCCCAGCCCCAGTTGAGGCTGAATCCGTGCCCTCTCAAACCCTGCTAGCCCAAGCTCTTGATTTGTTGGCAGCCAGTAAAAGGGGTTTCCGTATGAATCACTGTGTGTGGGAGGCTGAGTGGTATACCCTACACTGTGCCATAATCTGCATGGAATGTATCTGAAATAGAAGACAGAAATCTAGAGTTTAGTTCAGCATCCTTCTTCAAGCACATTCTCAAGAAATTGTGTGCAATACGGAAAAATCATGATGTCTCTTCTGCTATGGAAAAGTTTATTCCCATAAGTTTGTCTCCAAAAGGCCAGGACCCAAATTGCACACATTTGGGCTCCGAGGTCTCTGATTAGGAAAGAATCTGGTTTTTGGCCCTTTTAGATGACTCAGTTTTCCTGTTCAGGTAATAAAAGTAGTCCGTCCTTTGGTGAGCTAAAGTGGAAAGACACGTGGTTGAGATACACAGTTGCCTCAAAGACTTCCATCAATTCTGTTGAACAAATGTAAAGTCTGATGGGTCACATCTTTAAAGGCAAGAAGAAGACTAAAGAATATTACAAGAGAGGTGTGTTTTTAAAAGTCAGAATAGATGTGAGAACACTATTTTCCACCATATTTCTTCACTTGTTTACATTCAGTTGAAGAAAATAGGCTTACTTATCAGCAACATACACTTATCTGGCAACATGAATTAAGACCAACTATCAAATTCTAAGTGTCATTTCACTTCAAAGAAACTAGATATGCTAACCAAATCTTTTTTTTTCTTCTTAATCTCATAAAATACCCAAATAATCTTAAATGAAAAAAAAAAAAAGACTGGTGAAGGCATTTTGAATGACTAGAAAACTGGAAAATTTGTGGCTATAAGCTTAAAATTTGCCCTAAAAGCTAAATGTATCAAACTCACAAACTATAGAGAATAAATCATGTTTCAGAAATGTAGAATGTACATATGCCCCAAAGTTTTCTCTGGTTACAAGGCAATAAAATGATTATACCTTCTTACTTCATGAATCTTATAAATGGAAATAAGTCTGATACCGTGATTTTGGTTAATATTAAAAGAAATGACAGCTATTTTGCTCACACACCTTGTAATATTTATTTCCAAATATAAGTGAGTGATGTGAGAAAAGGAAAATTAATAATAAACTATGTTAGATATTTATAGTTGTGGCTTGATACAAAAGTCCTCTCACTATCAATGATCTGATATGGTCACCAAGTAGAGCTGATGTCAGCAAATTCACCAGAAAACAGTCTCGTGAATATGTAGAAAACATCAAAACTTGTGTTCATTCATTTATTCAATAATCAATCGCTCAGCATTTACAAAAAGACTCTGATGTTTACAAGGTGTACAAGGAGCCAATGAGCTCGTACTCACCAGATGGGGAGAGAGGCAGACATGCGAACAAGTAATTATCATGTAGTGTGTTAAGCCCTCAATAGAGGGGATGCATGAAGGGAGTCAAGATGAGAGCAGAGCAGATTTCAGGGGGGAAGGCAACACTGGAACTGGGTCATTAACAGGAGTGTAAGTGATCCAGAAGGAAAAGTGGTGGGACATTGTCATACTGTGATTTATGGTAAGAAATACATATTTCGTCTTCATCCAGTTCATGGCACAGAGCTCTTAAAACCCGTGAGATTTCCTAAGTGATGAAAGAGATAAAGGGTCTTCAGTTATTCATAAGAAACCCCTTTCAATCACACCTGAGTTTGCCAGAGGAACCAACCACATGGATAGAAGGTTGGAACTTTCAGCCCTCTGGAAGGGGAGAGAGGCTAGAATTTAAGATCATTCATGAATGGCCAATGATTTAGTCAATCATACCTAGGTAGTGAGGCCTCCATAAAAATCCCAAAATGACAGGGTTTGGGGAGTTTCTGGGTTGACAAATATGGTGTTTTGTTTGGGGTACGTTTCTTTAAAATGTCAATGTCATATCCAGGGGGATATGCCCGGTAAGATGTGCCTAAAGTTCTGAAAAGAGGGGACACTGGAGTCTGAGATTTTGAGAACATCTTTACATAAGACTGTCTCCACCTGCTTGTGCTTTTAATTAAATGGCAGCTTCTCTCTTCCAGTAACTTTGGCTGACCCAGAGCAAACTCAATTTTAGCTTGGACTTAATCTTTAATCTCTAAATACAATGTATGAAATCTTACCACCTTTTTGATGAGCTAGACTCTCCCCAAAAGGGTATGGACATAAATCACTTACTTACAATTAAGTTTTGAAGAAAAATTCAGGTATATTATATTAAATAATTGATTCTCAGAGTGCCTGGGTGGCTCAGTAGGTTAAGCATCTCACTCCTGATTACAGCTCAGGTCATGATCTTGGGGTCCGGGGATCAAGCCCTGCATCAGGCTGCAGCCTCAGTGGAGAGTCTGCTTGAGGATTCTCTCTCCCCTCTCCCTCTGCCCCTTCTCCCCGGCTCACATGCTCTCTCTCTCTCTGTTTCCCCACCCCCCAAATAAATAAATAAATAAATCTTTCAATAATTGATTCTCAATTTTATATTAGGGATCAATAGCCACAACCTGGCTTCCTAGACATTAATGGCAATGAAGAGCATTTTGTATATGTTCTCAAAAACTGAAAATTTAACATATTAGCTGAGATTTAAGATTCCTCAAGAACACCCATTAGCCATGTTTCAACCTTCCTAAACTTCACCATCTATAGAGCTTGTGTTTCAGGGGCAACTTGGATACCAGCCTGATAAAATTAAACAACATTACAGTAAAAACAACATTTGCTTTAATAAATACTTCTCTTTAACCTAAAACTCTAATTTTATTAGAAAATGGGGAACACTGATGCTAAAATAGATTACGCTAGCTGGGCAAGAGAATGTCTGGTTTTCCAGACCTCAGGGTACAAAAATGAACAGGCTCAAGATATTTTGCTGAAATAAATATTATCTCAATCTTGTGTACATAAGGCAGTTTCAACCTTTCCAGTACCAAATGCAAGATATTCTTGTATGACTTTTGCCTGTTGTGAGATGCCAGAAATACCCTCCCATCACGCTGTGACCCCAACTCACACTAACAAGTAAATACCTTATGCACAATGTCTTTCCATTTCTTGGAGCAATTATTTGAGTAACAGTAGAGTAACCCTTCCACTCTATTTCCTGGACTTAAATGCTAATCAAATCTTCTCAGACTGTCTAGCCAGACTGCCTGGGTTTGATTCTGACTGTGCCTTATTAACTGTGACCTTGGAGAAGTTGTTAAATCTCTTTGTGCCTTGTTTTTCTATCTGTAAAATGGAACACTGACAGTACTTAGAGCTGTTGGTCATACTATGTGTCTTATCAGTTAGCCAAACTAAAATGAATCACCCTCGCCAGGGTGAATAAACGTTCTAGCTTCCTCCAGGGACTTATCCTTCATATTATCAAGAAACTACAAGAATGCTTACTTATGTCCAAAGGGTCAGTCCCAGTACTTCTCAACTACAATTCAGGCAGTATTCTATGGGACGAGAGGACTCCACCAGCAATGTCCATACCACAGTAATTTTAGAAACGAATGCCCTCTGAGCTGCTGAGACAGCTGTCACTTCTGTCACCCCAGGAAGCCACTCCTCGTGCTCTGCTTGTGTTTGTTTAACATTCCCATGTTCTGGCCTAGAAGAAGGGAATCTCTTTTCCTCTCTACCGCTCTGTACCAAGAACTGTGGAATCTACAAGATGATCACTGCAATGCAGGAACCCCAAAAGCTAACCAATCACAGATTTTAAATTACCAAGCGGTCTACTTTGGTGTTTTCTTTATAATAGTCTTCAATAAGTTGGAACAATTGGCCACCTTGGGGGAATATCTTTATCCCAGTACAAAGTTCAGAAATGTTGGCACAAAGGTGGCTAGGAGAGGCAGGAGGAGTATTACCTGAGGAGAAGCACATGGCAGGGGGGCAGGGGAGGCAGAGACAAAGGCGAGTACAAAGGAACTGCAAAGAGCAAACTGTGATGTGAAGTGGGCTGAAGAAAATTTCTCAAAACTTTTGTTATGCCTCAAAAAGTAATGTGTCAGAGAGTTAATAAAAATGAAGTTCAAACAGGCTAACACATGAATTTAGGATAATTCTACACCCAAATATAGAAGGGTTTCCTCCACCATCTACCACCTCTTCAGGATCTTTTGGTTTATGTTCAAGGAGTGCTTTAATAAAATTCAAAATATAAGTTGGGAATATTTTCTGCTGGGTGATTTTCCTGATACTGATCCACCATAAACCTATATTTTTTCCTACCAAAACTATGGATGTTTTCTATAGAAAATAATTTTTCTTTCCAATACACATTTTCAATAATCCTAGTGAGAAGAAACTGCATCACTACCAGAGGGTGAGTTGAATGTTAATAGCCCTACGTGGCCATCCCAAGGACAATGTGTCAAGAAGGCTCACTGGCCATGCTACACCATCCTGTCTTTCTCAGCCCTCGGGCAGCTTGCAAGGCAGGGGTGGCATTCTTTGACTTGTGGCCTTGTGGCTGCATCACTCCAATTTCTGCCTCTGTGGTCCCATCATTTCCTCATCTTTTTTCTGTCAAATCTCTCCTGTGTGCTTCTTTTTTTTTTTTTTTAAGATTTTATTTATTTGACAGAGAGAGTACAAGCAGAGGGAGAGAGAGGGAGAAGCAGGCTTCCCGCTGAGCAAGGAGCCCGATGCGGGACTCGATGCCAGGACCCTGGGATCACGACCTGGGCCGAAGGCAGCCGCCCAACTGAGCCACCCAGGCGTCCCTCCTGTGTGCTTCTTATAAAGGCATTTGTCATTGGATTTAGTGACCATCCAAATAATCCAGGATAATCACTTTATCTCAAGACCATTAATTACATATGCAAAGACCTCTTCTCCAAATAAGGTAACATTTACAGCTCTAGGAATTAAAGCATGGACATATCTTTTGGGGAACCACCAACCAACCCATTATAAGGCCTATGAGGCTGCTGGAGGAGTTGGGAGGTGGAGATGCCAAATAGTTTAGGTGAACCTGGTAGAGCATTAGGAGAGAGGAGGAAGAGGAAGGGGGGCAGATGGGATGTTGGGAAGGGGATAGCTCTGGGCAGTGGTCCCACATTTCTAGCTTCCCATTTATTGAATGTTTCTTTCTGTTTTCAGTTGATGTGCTGGCTACATAGTAGCTTCTCTGACGTATAGGTAGGCCCGTTCCAAAATAGAGCTTTGTCATTATCTCAAAATACTTGATATAAAAAAAATTCTATTGGATTAAAAATCTATCCTCATTAGCAAAGGAAATTTCGATGTTACCGCTGAGAAATAAAGAAAGCCATTCCTAAATTTTTCAAATATAATTTTAGCTGTTACAATATTTTAATGGTTTTAATACTTTTTTATTTTATTATGTTATGTTAATCACCATACATTTCATCATTAGTTTTTGATGTAGGGTTCCATGATTCATTGTTTGCGTATAACACCCAGTGCTCCACGCAGAATGTGCCCTCTTTAATACCCATCACCAGGTGACACTTGCACCAAAAAAAGTGTCTCATCAATGGTAATTATCAAGATTTTGCATCATTAATAAGACTTGAATAGGAAATCTATAAACACTTCAGTTATAAAAATGTGACACAAAAAAATCAGATTCTTTCACCAAAGCAAACTTAAGTTTCTCATTTTAAAAACTACAAATATTTGTCATCTTTATATAAAGACCATATTCAATTTCTTCATTAACATGCTGTATTTTTATAATTATATAAATAAAAAATATATAATTTTTTTCAACAAGTCCCATATAAATGTCTCCAAATTACCTCCAGTTTAAGCCCAACGTAAAAAATTTGAGAATAACTGGCATATGAGATAAGCATGAAAAAAGTGTATGTGTGTGTGTGTTACATAAAACATTAGATAGATAAATAGATAGATCATATATACAAGATATATATATGCAGCAGCAGAGGAATTCAGGAAAGAATGAGTAAGGAAAACAAAAAGAGAACTATGATTGGATTTGCCTCAGAGCCAGCAAAGCCCATGGAAATTTAATGACTGTAAGCCTCAAAAAGAGAGCAGTCAGAAGTGATCAGAAGAGGTCAGGAAAATGATCAAGAGAAGCAGAATACTGATTACATATGAAAATACTTTCCACCTCTCGAGCCAATAGAGACTGGAGGTCAAAAATAAACCCAAATCTAATAGTATGGCTATATTCACAGAGTGGAATATATTAGCAATAAGAGGAGCAACCTAATAGCATAACATAATAACAAATTCAATATAATGCTTCATGAGAGTGCTATGAAGGCACATACATGAGTTATGTCTTTCCACAATGTCAGCTTTATTTGATCATAAAGCAGTTAAGTCACAATATAAAGCAGGTCCAGGATTCCAAACTCCATGACAATTCACCATGTGATTGAGCTTGGCTGCTTACATAGCACAGGGAGCAGGACAGATGACAAGCCACACAACAAACAAGACAACAGAAGGGTGCAGGAAGTTCATGAACCGAACGCGAAGTCAGGCTGGGGGCGCACAGCTGAGCTAAGGCCTCCGTCTGGTCCAGGTCAGCTCTCGGCACTGACTGCTTCTGATGTTCCAGCAGGGAAGGCTCTCGGTTCTGTTCGAACATCCATCAGGCAGAGCCTTCCGCGGCAGTTGCCTTTTTTAAGGGGTCAGACATAAAGGGGTCAGGTCTGAAGAGTCTGACTGTTTTCTGCCCAAATTCTTCCCTTTTTAAAGGGAATGAATCGGTTTTGGGTCTCTGCAGCCCTCCTCTGGTTCCGCTCGTTGTCAGTGCTGGGGGTTCAGCTAGTGTGGGTGCCGGCGATGTCTCCCGGCTGCAGGACCTTACCTGCTTGCGTCATTGCTTGACACAGGCTCCTGCTGGACAGGAGAGACTCCATTCTGCTCTCTACATATGGCACAAAAGAATATATACTGTGCGATTCCATTTATGTAAAATACAAATTCACTTGTGGTATTAGAAGGCAGGATAGTGGTGATCCTTAGGAGGTTATAAACTAGAAGAGGACTCTGAGTTACTAGTAATGTTTTATTTCTTGATCTGAGAGCTGACTACCCAGGTATAGCCAGTTTGTGAAAATTCACTGAACTGCACACTACCAAAACGTACACTTCTCTATATGTATATTCTCTTCAATCAGATTTAAACAGAGTAGAATAAATTGTAAAATCAATGTCTCTCCTCTTTTTTTTCCTATTGCCTCCTTTTAATTTTGTTGGAAATGTTATTTATTGGATAGAACACCACTGCTCTCAACTAAAATAAAAACAATAAACCAAGGGCTTACACATTCTTCAGCAAAAAGTGTCCCTTTAAAAGTTAGGTGTTGTTAGCATAATTGTAAATGTGATTGGAAATGGGGGGAAGTATAGCATGCTTTTTGATGGAAAATAAAAAGTGCTGTCTCCTCTACTGAGTTTGAGGTAGACTGGAACAAGTTTTTCTGGACTCCAAGACCAGTGAGTTTTCAACTACCTCAGGTATGGCAGATCCCGGTGATGATGCGCACTCCTTGGCCCGGCCTCCCTCAGAGATGGGATGAGGCCACCTGACTAGTGTAATTGATGGATCAGGAGTGGGAAATGGCACACATCACACTGAGGCCAGCCTGACTCCTCTACCTCTCTTCCTAAAACATGCCAGGAAACAAGATTTCACATAATACATACTGAGAACAGGGTGGGAGTAAATTTAAGGAAATTATCACTTGTCATTCACATCAAAACATAACTAGAAAGGTTGGTACAAACAAAAGAATCATTGTTATGTAATTACATGATTTTAAAAATTGCTTTCTGGTATCTTTTGCCACTTTCTTTGAACTTCACTTATGTACCCACACAGCTTTGATCTTGCTAATGTCCTTTGGGTTTTTTGTTTTTGTTTTTTGGGGTTTTTTTGAAATGTTGCCAAATAATATTCATCTGAAATTTCTCTATGTCTCTTTCTGTCTTTGTTTCTATATCTATCACTCTCACACATACACAAACACACACACCAATGTACTCATTGCTTTTCTACATTCATGTTAATACTACAAAAAAAAAACTTATATAGCCATGAGGAAATTTGAGCAAAATGTCAAAATTTACATCTAAGTATTATTTATGGATTGTTCACTGATAGCAACCCAGCCTCCGTATGTTTCAATGATTAAAATTGCTCTTTTGTCTGAAGATTTAAAGAAGAAAATGTTGCAGTGGGAGGAGGAAAGAAGAAAAGGGGAGAAAGTAGAGGAAGGAAAGGAAGGATTAAGGGAAAGGTAGTGTTAGAAATGCAGAGTGATTAGGAGAAAAAGGATATTTTTGATGGAAGTCATGCCACAGAAAGGAGTCTATTATGGAAGCACTGGGTTCACAGTCTAGTGCTTATTCTTCAGTGTACTTATTTGTTCATTTATTCAATTCTTTTTAGCTAGCTCACAAAATTGCACCACTCTTTTCAGGCTGGTGGATAAAGAACAGGCAGAAAGATAACTAGGAAATAGTCCAAGAGTTTATATTGCTGGTTACAGCAGTGCCCCTTGTAACAATTTTTTAAAGAACTAGAAGTATGTAGGCCAGTGGTTTCTTCAGAAAAAAGCAGTCTTCACATTCCAGAAACTCATGGGGAGGTCATTGAAAAGAACAAGGCGTGCACACAGAAACATGTCCCAGAGAATCAGTCATTCCCTGAGATTCTATATTCCCTGCATTCTGGAACATTAGATTTGCTTAGAAATAGCTGAGGTGATACTGATCTCCCTGGTAAAGAGCAGGAGTAAAGCCCAACAAGGTCATTCACCTTGGGAGTTGGGCTAAGAGTAGGGTTAGCCAATCAGTTCGTGACCATATTTTTATTTAATGTAGTTGGCTCCTCAGTGGATATGACTGAGGATCCCACAGCTAAAGAATCAGCAAATGAAGAAACCAAGTTAAGAAGGAAAACAACAACCTTGAATTCCAGGGGCAAATACAAGATTTGGTTGTGTGCCAAAAGGACACCAAGCGGTTGGTGTGGCACATGGTGGTGAAGTTGACTGGACCTGGAAATCACAGTCCTGGACTCTAGTTTGCACCCAGTGCAAGTCACTTTTTATAAAGCTGATCCTCACTTTTCTTATCTGTAAAATGAGCAAATTTTTATGAAATGAGTTATGAGACTTCCTCTCATCTAGTACTCTATTATGGCATCCACAAAGCTGTGCTCCAAGGTTTGGCTCATGGTGACAGCCTTGAGGTCAAGCAGAGTTGCAGAGTGGCCTCCTTGGCCTCTTAAGCCTCACATCTCAATCTCTGTTGAGAGATATCTATATGTATTTTTTATTTTATTTTATTTTATAAGATTTTATTTATTTGTCAGAGAGAGAGAGAGCGCGTGCAAGCAGGGGGAGCAGAGACAGGCAGAAGGAGAAGCAGGCTCCCCACTGAGCAAGGTGCCCCATGTAGGACTCGATCCCAGGACCCTGAGATCATGACCTGAGCTGAAGGCAGACGCTTAACGACTGAGCCACCCAGGCTCAGTCCCTGTTGAAATCTATAAAATCAAGAATCTGTAGTAATGGAGGTGTAAACTATGAGTGTTCTTTCTTTATAAAAGAGTGGTCCAGGCTGTGATCTTTGAGGGAGGTGAACAAAAAAGGAAAACAAAAACATAGGGAAAAGAGGAATGATAACACAAATACAGTACTTAAGAAAAGTTGCAGATAAAATTGCCTGAGAACCATTGTTCCAAATGACTGTGTCGTAGTCTCCAGATTGTTGTTATTTTAGCTTGTTTTGTTTTTTACTTTCCTTAGAAACTGTGTGTTTTAGAAATTGAGAAGGTAAGAGTTGTCCAAATGAAAATCGAGAGATAGTACCTCCTGTCTTGTAGTGAATCTCCACCCCCTCCTTTAAATCTGGGTAGTTTTTCAAAACTTAGTTTCACAAATAATGTTGAAAACCACTCAAGGGGTGCACCTGGGTGGCTCAGTCGGTTAAGGATCTGCCTTCGGCTCAGATCATGATCCTGGAGTTCAGGAATCGAGCCCCACTTCAGGCTCCCTGCTCGGCAGGGAGTCTGCTTCTCCCTCTCCTTCTGCTACCCCTGCCCCCCATGCTCATGCTCTGTCACTCCTCTCTCATATAAATAAATAAATAAAATCTTTAAAAAAAGTTGCTATCAATAAATAAGGTCTGATGATCTAACGTGTAACATAATTACTATAGTTGATAACAATGTATTGTATAATTGAAATTTGCTGTGACAGAACTTAAATGGTCTCACCATTTGAAGAAATAGATATGTGAGGTAATAGATACATTAATTAACTACACGGAAGAAATCCTTTCACAGTCTATACATATATCAAATCACCACAATGTACACTAAATATCTTATGATTTATCAATTATACCTCAGTAAAGGTGGAAAAAAAGTTGAGATCAAATAGGTTTTTCCAGAAGAACTCATGGAGTCTATATTCCCTGCATTCTCCCATGCTTGAAAATTTGCTGATGACTTTTATAAATGAATAATATTTTGGCAAGGTATAATATTTCTGATTAAAATCTCTGACCTCAGAACTCTGCAGTAATTATTCCTCTGTTTTCCGGGCATTGGATTCTACTATAGAAGACAAAAGCTAGCTTTTAGTGACTTCCTTTGTTTTCTAGGCGTCCAAAGAATTATTTTCTCCTTCCTCAAAGTTTAATTATTTCAATAAATTATAGGTCTATGTTGATATATATTGATTGTTCCTTATTATTTTTTTACAATCTGCAATCTTTAGTCTTCATTTCAGAGGAAATTTCCCCTACATTTTTGAATAAAATTCTATTCCTTTTGTTGGCATTTCTACTGTAGGGACATCTAGAATCCTCATAGTGAATTTTATTTGCTGATCCTATCATCATTTCTATACTTTAAATCCCTATGGGCATTTAGTTACCTAAATTTTTCCTATGCACAAAAATTTATATTTCCTATGCACAAAAATTTATATTTCCTATGCACAAAAATTTATATTTCCACAAAAATATATATTTATATATATTTTGTATTTTGTTATTTCCACTTTATTATACAGTAGTGTTCTGGTTAACAATTTGCTCACTTAGTAACTGCCCTCTTAATATTATCCCATTGTTATATTTCATATTTATTTTTGAATTCACAATTTTACAAGTTTTTTGGTTTTTTTTAAAGATTTATTTATCTGAGAGAGAGAGAGAGCGAGTGAGCGGGGGGGGGAGGGGCAGAGGGAGAGAGAGAATCCCAAGCAGACTCCCTGCTGAGCACAGAGCCCTATGCAAGGCTTGATCTCACGACCCAAGGCTCGATCTCATGACCCATGAATGAGATCATGAATTGAGCCAAAATCATGAGTCAGATGTTTAACCAACTGGTCCACCCAGGCGCCCCCTGTTTTGTTGTTTTTTAATAAACTCAGAGCACTCACATTAGGTTGTCTTCTATTCTTTGACATTTTCCTCCAGACGGAGTTCATCATTTTGTCTTTTCTAGGCAATGTTCCACATTTATATATAGCTCTATCTAGCTACTGATTGATGGATCACATTTCTACATCTTGTTCCTTCTTAACATGACAAAAGATATTGTGTGGTAAAGTCTATTCGATAGCCATCCTCTCCAACTCTTGGTATGACACTTTGAGTCTAATTCTGAGATCTGAAATTCTCTATTTTCTTATATTGAGGCCATAGAGGGGGGGAAAGGCAGTGCTCAAACAAAGTTACAAATTTTTTTTCCTTCTGAAATACTTTTAAAGAAACTATAGCAAGGCTCACTGCAACCAGCCAAGGATGTGTTCACTCCTACAAACTTCTTCTCTATCCACCTTAGCATGAATCCCTAGAAATGAGCAGCTTCTTGGGGCCCTTTTTGCCTTTGCATGTTGTTGGGGCCCTTTTTGCCTTTGCTCATACAATGGGAGCTTATGTACTCAAAAGTATTTCCTATATTTTTCTCTTGGCCTTCCAGGATGCCTGGTCAGATCATTTCTCTCCCTGTGGAAGATGTTGGTGAGAATGTCATTACATTGTGTATTCACACTATTAAGAGGATTGCTTCTGCAGAATGGAAGCAGAGCTAGAACGCTGTCTACACCAGAATTCACTCATTCAACATATTTTTTGTGTCAACTCTGTGCCAAGCCCATTTTTGGGTTTATAGCAGTGAACAAAATAGACAAAGAACCTACCCCATGAAGATTACCTTCTAGTGGGAACAAGACAACAATGAATAAATAACAAAACATACATAAGTCAGGTGATATAAGCATGATGATGAAAAATGAAGTAAGCATAATAGAAAGTGACAGGGCTTAGTATTTTGGATAGGGTGGTCGGAAAGGACCTCTGATAAGGTGACATATGAGCTACAGACTTGAAGAAAGTAGAGACATGAGACATGGTTTCCAAGGGACAAACTCTCCAGGCGAAGGAACTATAAATGCAAAGAATTAGCCCTGGAAAAGTGATTGGCATGTTTGAAGCAGAATGAGGAGGCCATCAAGACTAGTAGGCAATGAGGTCAGAAGGGTAGTGGGAGCCAGGATCTAAAGAGGCCAGGAAGACATTTTAAGGCCTTGGGCTTTTACACTGAGGAAGATGGAAAGCCACTGAAGTGTTTTGCATGGAGGAGTGACATGATATTTTGAAAGAAGCTTTCTGACTCTCCCCATCTCCCTCTCAGGTAACTACTTTTCTTTTTTCTTTTTTTTTAAAGATTTTATTTATTTATTTGACAGAGAGAGATACAGTGAAAGAGGGAACACAAGCAGGGGGAGTGGGAGACGGAGAAGCAGGCTTCCCACTGAGCAGGGAGCCCAATGTGGGGCTTGATCCCAGGACCCTGGGATCATGACCTGAGCCGAAGGCAGACGCTTAACAACTGAGCCACCCAGGCACCCCAGGTAACTACTTTTCAAATTTATGGAGAGAAGGTGTACAATTTTCTTGTTAAGCTGCTGCTGAATTTTAACTTTTTGTTGTTGTTGTTGTTAGGTGTTGGGAAGAGAGGCTGTGAACCCACTTCATTCAGCCATTTCTACCTCTGCAGTCCAGATGGAAGAAATGTGTTCCCACTGTGCTCTGGAAGGGTCTCATTCACACTCACCTGCCATGTCACACAGGAAAGCTGTAGCCTGAGGCAATCTGGGAACGGCACAGTGAGCACATTTGCCTGCTCTAGCCTCAAATGAGCCTCCTGTGTAATTAGACAGCATGTGCCTGTGCAGTAGTACTTTATAGTTCCTTTTTTTATAAATACATGACTCATAACGGTATTGTTCTTTGTTTAGCTTTCATCTTTCTCAGAGTTTGAAGTATTTGTAAAAAAAAATAGTTGTAGGTTTATTTTTCAAGATTGTTACCTTAAATCAAGAATTTTTAAAAACATAATGATGGGTGTGCCTGGGGGCTCATTTGATTAAGCATCTGCCTTCAGCTCAGGTCATGATCTGAGGGTCCTGCGGTGCAGCCCAGCATCAGGCTCCTCACTCAGCAGGGAGTCTGCTTGTCCCTCTGCCCCTCCCCCTGCTCGTGCTCTCCCTCTCTCTCTCTCTCTCCCTCTTACAAATAAATAAAATCTCTTAAAAAATAAAAACATAATTATGACCCCAAATTTCTTATGAAAAAGGATGCTTATAGGAATAATGTTACATTTGCATGAAGGAAATGCTATTAACCCACTAAGATAATCAATAAATCATCTCTGATACCAAATGTATAACAAGATTTCTTGAATATCTGAAGGAGAGGATTTCTGATAAAAATTCACCATTTCTTGCTTTTTTTTTTTTTTTAACTGGAGTATTTCAAATTTAATTGTTGCATTAAAAGGAGCTCCAAATTCTCTTCATGCAAAAGTCTGGGTCTTGGGCCTGATGTTTACTGTCTTTGAGTAAATGGAAAGAATTATTTGAGCACAGTAGAAACAACAGCACTAGATTTATTAAACTCTGGTTCAAGATGTAAATTATGTGCAATTTTATGGGTTATCTATAGAGTAGTGGGCAAAACCAGTTAAGTGTTAAGGGAGTAAGAAGTTAACTCTGAACCTACACATATTTTTAATAAAGTTTTTGGCTATGGTAAAGACAACCTGAATTTTTAAAGGACAAACACTGAAAAAACCCTAAGCCATTAAAGTTACATGTAAGATATACTGAGTATGATGTCAATAGGTTTCTCATGTCATATATTGTATACTGTCCTTGTGGTTCTTTTTGTCAGAGAATTGTTATCAAATGTGTTCTATATTTTCCTGAAGAAATCCTGGCAACTACGCAAAGGTTGTACCAATTTTCACTTCCACCAACTATGTATGAGAACTTTCCAAAATCCATAAATCACTCTCCTGTGGTTTAGCTGAAATTAGAGGAGCATTGCTAAATAATGTAATGTTTGCATAACACTTTTTCTGAACACAATTATTTCAGTATTTTCAGACCTGTCTAAATTCATTTTTTAACTTTTTTTAAAATTTATTTATTTTAGAGGGGTGGAGGGGCAAAGGGAGAGGGAGAGGGAGTCTGCTTACGACACTGAGCGGGGAACCCCATGCCAGGCTTGATCCCATGACCCTAGGATCACGACCTGAGCTGAAACAAAGAGTCAGACGCTTAACCGACTGTGCCATCCAGGCGCCCCACACTGTGTCTAAATTTAAAAGAAAGTGTCATTATTATTGAAAACATTTTTGTAATGAGTAAATGAAGTCCCCCAAATTAAAATGAATCATACTATGAAAGACCTCTATTTGACGTACTTCTCTGAGCAAGCAAAACCCATCTAGGACCTTTGTTTAAGATTATAAAACAACAGGGTGCCTGGGTGGCTCAGTTGTTAAGCGTCTGCCTTCAGCTCAGGTCATGATCCCAGGGTCCTGGGATCGAGCCCCGCATCGGGCTCCCTGTTCAGCGGGAAACCTGCTTCTCCCTCTCCCACTCCCCCTGCTTGTGTTCCCTCTCTCGCTGTGTCTCTCTCTGTCAAATAAATAAAATCTTAAAAAAAAAAAGATTATAAAACAACAAAAAAGCACGTAAAAAATACATGCAAAACAAAAATAAAAAAAAGATAGTCAATATTTCTGTATCCATTTTATTTTTTTTTAAGATTTCTTTATTTACTTGAGAGAGAAGGAGAGCATGAGTGGGGGGAGGGGCAGAGGGCAAGAATCTCAAGCAGCAGCACATGGGGCTCAAACTCACAACCCATGAGATCATGACCTGAGCCAAAATCACGAGCTGGTCACTTAACCAACTGAGTCACCCATGCATCCCAGTCTATCTAAAACAAAAGCCTAGAAAAAAAGGTATTATAGCCATAGGAAATTAATCAATATTCTTTAAATTAATATTTTTTGAAGTTTCTACCAGAATTATTGCAAACATTTCCCTGAGAAGTTTTATGTCAAGTGTCCAAGAGCTCACACATTTCCCTCTCCAACTGTAAACTCCCCAATCCCATATACACTTAAGTATAAAGTAAGCCAAACATAATGAAGTTAGGAACCTATTGTACTAACTACAGATACACAAGCATGTGCCAAGCTCACCAAGCCATAAGCAGGAAATGTCTAATAAAATAAGTTCAAAATACAAACATTTCCCCCTCAACTTCTCCTTTTAGTTCAGTCTTCTTCTGTGAACCCAAATTACCATATAAATGTATGCTAATGTATGCTTGATCATATTATTCCTTACCATGCCTAGATATCAAAGTTTATGCGTGTTTAGAAAACATAGCAAATCCCTGTGAGAGGTAGTCACTACTAATTAATTAATGGGCAATTGATTTTGATTATTTTTGTTTAATAATAAAAATATTTAATAATTTCAATTTGTCTTTAGTTACAGTTCTAACACTATCCCATAGATCTTTATATGGAATGATTTCATTAATACTATTTTTGGAGTAATTATAAATTTTTATTTCCTTCATGGCTCAACAGTTAGTGAGAAAAATAACTAGGTGTATGAGTGGTTGACCTTTTTAACATTCCTGTATAATGACTTTCTAGTTTTATTGCATTGTTGTCAGAGATTATGACCCATACAATGTCTTATAATTTCCATGGTTTGAAAGGTGGATATTTATTTTCTGCCTGTAGGGTAAAGTTTGATTTAGTCTTTTAAACTAACATAATCCTCTTATTCAGATCCCATATATTATTATGTATTACCACTTAAGGTGTCTGTTTCAATTGAGGTCCTAAAGGCTAAGAACAATAGATTAGGTGCTGAGAATTCTAGCATCGCAAGTCAAGGGACTGGACGACCCAGATGATATATTCCAAGAGATTATAAACCAATTCTCCAACATTAGCAGGTCACAGTGGATTACTGCAAAATAATGAAGATTAAACTTCAGGGCCCCTTACTTGCACAGGTGCCTCCCGAGACAACGAAAATTGTCCAATAAAAGGGTATTTAATATTAGTTTGCTGCACCAGAAAACTGGGAATCTTACAGCTCATATATGAAAGAAACCTGATAGTGGTTTTCCCACATTTTATAAGAATTCTAAAAGTGTATATGGCAGTTCCAATAAAGAGGTATAAAGGTAGAAGGAACTTCTAAACTAATAATAAAAGAAATTTTAATTAACCATGACAAAGCAAAAATTGAAATACCTTTCTAATATGTCTATTAAAAATGGCATTTCTAAATCATTGGCATATGAAGAGGAGATTGAAGAATATGCAGCCAAAAATCATAGGGAAAAAGATATTTTAGAGGTGTGGGAGGCAGTTAACAAAAATGCTATTTTTTAATTCTGTGAAGTGCTTGTAAGCTTTTAAAAATTTGTCATTAGTTCTGAATTCTTTTCACCTTCTTAGTAAATAGTCACGTTCATTCCTAATTTCACATTTGTTCTTTTGTATTCTTTTTTTTAACACCCCCGAAAAACTGAAAGAGTTTCAGGTCCCATGAAAGTTACATCATACACCTTCTGTGATTATACACCTTCAGTGGCTAAAGAATGAAGTATTGAAGAGTTTAAAGAGAAGATTCATTTGTATCCCCTTACCTCAAGCCAAATAACCACAAGGCAAGGATGCCTGATAAGAGCCAGGTAGTTCCCTAGGAAGGATCATACTTGAGAAGTTTTAAAAGGGCCCCCACATAAGACAACAGCCTGAAGATACAAAAGGACCCCAACATGGAGAGGCTGTGTGGGGTGATATTTATTTATCTCATGCTGGGACTAGGGCAAGAACCATAGGGAAATGTATCATCACCTGGACCAGGTAGGAAATCTCCACCAAGTGATAAAACTAGTCTCAGATTTTGGGTGGAACTGAGAATTCTACGGGTTCTTACAAACTATTGACAGAAATCTAACTTAAGCTAAAATTTTGTCTTTTTTAAGTCTTCTAATACAACTCAGAAACATTCACATGTGCCTTGTAATACCGTCTCATCTTATTTACTATTTTTAGGATGTGACTTCTGCCTTTTCTTTATTCCAGTTCATTGCTAAAACTATCATTTTAAGCCTTCTAGGTATCAAGGAATTTGTCAAGAGAAAGCAATAGATCACTGTTTTCACACCACCAGACTCTGGGTAACTCAAGAGGATGGGCAGTGTTATTTATCTGCATCCTTAGCAACCAGCACAGAGTCTGGCTTCTTGCAGTTGCTCAATAAATATTTGCTGAATGATTCAGATGTGGAGCAGACCACCTCGGGGAGGCCAGGTGTCACATTAACAGAAACAGACCAGATCAAGGGCAGAGGTGCTTGGACAATCAGAGCAGGCAGTGAGAAAGAATTTCAGAATTATAAAATTCAACTGCAAACATGACTTGAGTCTTTCTAAACCCATAATAGCAGGGCCCTAACTGGAACTTAGATAGACTTTTTTGCTTGGGTGTATTCTTAAGCAACTAATAGAATAAAGTTGTTTACCTCTATACAACAGAATAGGTCAAAATTCAGAGGGCTTTATGATGCTTGAAACCTTTCTAGAAGAGTCTGGAAGCAGGACTGAGGATGGCACAGTTCACGCTTCTCATTTAGACAACTGCCTCACACCTTTACCGTCTGTTGTTCCCATCAATGATCATCCAAGATGGGGAGGGGGGTCTTTTTTTGATGGGGGATGTACTGAAACTGCGTGAGCCAATTAGAGATAAATGATGTTTTTCACCAACTTTGTTGAATCCAATCAAATATACCATTTTATAGGAAGCTTTTCCTCCAACCCGTAACAACCATGAGGTAAATATCACCCGTTGATCTGTGAAAGAGTCAAAATGAACGGTAGAGACAGATTTTCTTTTCAAAATCTTTACTAGTTGACTAGTCTCATTTAAATGCATGAAAAGGAAGTGGGTCAGGGAAACAAGGGAAACCATGGCTAAGTCACCCAGCCTCAGTCCCCACATATTTTACTTTAACTTAAATTTATCTAATGATCTCCTTAACATTATTTCAAGAACCACCATTTCTTTCTATCTCTATGCTGACAAGAAAAAATTGTCCTTCACCAAGATATGGGATGAGTACACATTTTTTAAAAGTCTGATAACCGCAAGTATTTAAACCTAAAATTTAATTGAAATTTTTTAAAAAATCTTTGACTTTCTGTGTGTCCCTTTGGAGATTTTGATTAATGGCTTACTATGAAGGGCACAGGTTGGAGTAACCTGTTATCTTTCATTACATGGAGTCAAGTAATAATTTATCAGAGTGCCAAATTTCATTCTGACAATGAATGTGATTTTTTGGGCATCTCACACTTTTCCTTTTGAAAGCCTCTGCTTTCTCTAAATTACATATTTGGCTCCCATGTTACTCTTATCTCTTCTATCTCCGGGTTTGGCTCTAACACAACTATTGCAGCTGGCCCATGGACTGCCCCTGCCTGGCAAGAACTTGTGGAATTTTGAATTCACGCTTTAGGAAAATTTCATTTTCTCCTCCTATTAATTGTGATGTCAGATTCAAAATATTTCTCAGCTCCAGGGTGGGAAGTTTTCTTTTTCCCTACATTCCCTTTCTTTATCCCACTATTATAGAATTAAAACTACAAATGCTGCTAACTCCCTTAGTATATGCTGGTTTAACATACATTAACATATATCCTGTCAAACTAAATTGACATGGAGTATCTGCCAACGTACTTGAGTGATTTTTAAAATAATAATATAAATAATCTTCACCAAACCTCTATGATCTGTAAAGCAATAAGTATTATAGGGGATACCTATAAAGCTGAATTTGTGCCCACATGAATTTTCTCATAATCTAGTCCAACTTCAGAAATGGATAAAATCTAGTTTCCTTTTCACCTAGTTCCATACCTGTCTTTTGGTTTATAAAAAACCACGTTGAGAACATACTCTCAAATTAGAACCAGTCTATTTCATGAGAAAATAAAACACTGATATCTCTATTTTTTGCTTCAAAGTGATGGTTTTAGTTCACCTAATTACTTCTATGGATTCATCTAAGTGAATCACATGCCTCAGTCCTCGGTGCAGAAGAGAACAGGAAATACAGTTACACCTTCCCACAATATTGAAAGGATATTCAAAAACATACAGGTCAGCCACAGATACAAAATGTGTCCATTAACTATGCTTTGCTGCCCAATGTCAACACCTATACCCTTCTTTTTCATTTAAACCTCCAACCACATGGGGCGCCTGGGTGGCTCAGTCGTTAAGCGTCTGCCTTTGGCTCAAGTCATGATCCCAGGGTCCTGGGGTTGGGCTCCCTGCTCAGGGGGGAGCCTGCTTCTCCCTCTGCCTGCCGCTCCCCCTGCTTGTGTTCTCTGTCTCTCTCTGTCAAATAAATAAATAAAAATCTTTAAAAAAAAAAAGAAAAGAAAAGAAAATATCAGCCTGTTTTAGATTTTCTAAGTGGAAGCAACTGAAAGGGTTTGCGTGTGCTGGAGCCAGGGTGGTAAAAAGTCGGGAGGAAAGAGTGGCAGCAGGAGTGCATGGACTAGACCCCTGAGAGGGAGAGACCTGAGGAGAGAGGCAGAGTCTGCTTGTACATCTGGAACCCTTTTCTGCTCAAATCTTAGAAAGAACGGCTCTGTTTCAATTACGGAGGCCAGCACCTATAGAAGGAGATGAATTTCATTAATGTTTATTGTCAGAAAGAATTCAGATATGTACAAAAGGTGAATTCAAAAGTCACTGGGGAGCAATTCGCAGAAAGAAAAGCAAGACAAAGCTTTACTTGGGTCAGTGTGATGTTCAGAATTGATTGAACATGCCAATTTACTGATGTTTACAAACTTTGTTGAAATGAAATATGCATACGAGAAAGGGCATATATAACAAATGAATAGCTCTATGAATTTTTGCAAAATGAATGCACATGAAACTAGCTCCTTCTTAGTCTAGGTCCTTCAGAATATATTCCCTAAACTTTTGCCATCACAAATTAGTAAAGTATTTCTAATTATCTGGTATATAAACTTTCCCCTCCCTGTTTTATTGGAAAGTGGCCCCTTGAGACATGCTGATGTCTGACTCCAGTTATACTGACAACAGTGAGAGGTGGTACAGGCACGCAGGAGGAAAAGATTGTTACAAGTCTCCAAGCAAGCCAGGGAAAGGCCCATGACGGAGGAAAGAAGCTGATTCTGCTTACTGAGGAGATTCTGTGGAACTTGGGGGTTTTTGTACTCTCATGGTCTGATTCCTCTCATTTAGTCCTATATTAATTCATAGATTTCCATCTTGCTTAAGAAATACCCTAACTTACCAGAGAGGGAGACAAACCCTAAATGACTCTTAATCTCAGGAAGCAAACTGAGGGCTGCTGGAGTGGAAGAGGGTAGGAGGGATGGGGTGGCTGGGTGATGGACACTGGGAAGGGTATGTGCTATGGTGAGCGCTGTGAATTGTGAGACTGATGAATCACAGACCTGTGGCCCTGAAACAAATAATACATTATATGTTAATAAAAAAAATTTAAAAAAAAAAAGAAATACCCTAACTTTTACATGAGAATAAGACTATAAGTTAAACTGACTTTGTAATTTGGTTATCCTCAGGATAAAATTTTCTATCTTATTTTCAACTACAACTGTTCCATTATTGAAAAATGTAAAAGATAATTTCGTATCATCAAGGAAATTATCTACCCTTGAATGCATTGAGACAAGAATTTTGGATATTGAACACATTGTTTAATGTCTGTAAGTTCTCCAGTGCACTTAGAAACAACCAGCCTATGCCACAATCCTTGCATTTCTCACATATATCCTACTATCCTAGATCAGTGGACATTTATTTCCTAAAGCCTGTCATTGGAAGCCATCACAGGTGAAGAATTAATTAATTCTTTTGTTTAAACACTGCTTGGTATGGATGGTAGAATCCCATTATCTGGTAACATTTTTATTCTCAAAGCCTTCAGATGTAAGTATGTCATATAATCTCAGATTTCCATCTCCTTAAGGATTCTGGCTGCCTGCAACTTTTTCTGATGCCATTTATTATTTTGGTAAAAATACTAAGTTGTGAATAGTAGAACCAACTTGGGCTACTTTAAATAGTAAAGAAACATATAAAATGATATTGGGTCCTCACAGGATTTGTGAGTGTCAGAGACTCAATGTGAAAAGCCATTCAGCCTGAAACAATATGTAATCATGACACTCTTGCCACATCTTGGCTGCAACACTGCAACCTTCCCCAACACTGCAACTTTCCATGATGATGTTTGGGACTAAATAAGAGAACCTCATCAGTGTTGTACTGATGAACTGTCAGATACCACTACTGCCACACTCATCAAGAGAACACTGCCTTGAATGCCTAATGACTCATGTTCCAAGTCAAACTCTCAGGCACCTGAATGGGCGGAAATCTTGTCATATACACATGTCCTAGCTACACAGAAGGCTGGAGAAAGGGCTTCTGCCTTTGACACTTCATATTTTGGTGAGAATTTCACCAAATATAAAAAGGGTGTTTAATTAACAATTGTTGGGTGTTATTTTGATCACCTACTACTCACCCTGTTGGTAAGGGAGGGATTTCTGCCCTATAGTTACAGGGATGGCTGAACACTGTGACCTGACCTAACACTGGACTCATAAGATCAATAGCAGTTTACTAATCACATATACTCATAGCCCGGGAGAGGGGAACTCCACTTGCCCACAAGTCTACGTGGGGGTTGTACTCAGGAACAGCATGAATAAGCAAGGACACTAGAACGGAGGCTTTGTAGTATCAAGAGGGCAGAGTGACTCCTAGTTCTGGCAGAGGACGTGATTGGCTTATTTGAATAATCCCTGAATAGTGGGCTGGCAAACAAGTGAAGCCCACTACTTAGGGATAAGCAGGAACTGTGCCTGGTGATAAGGAGGATTGCTAATCCATGATAAAGTTGGCTAGGGGACCTTATCTATGAAAATAGAATGGGGAGGGGAACTTGCAGTTAGGCCAGTCACTCAAGATCCTCCTCATTTTACCAGATGTCAAGATAGCACATAATATTGAGCCTTAATTTCAAGTCCTAAACCACAGATGGCCACATATATGACAAATGCCTACCACAATGTATTCATTTTAAACACTGAAGAAAATATTTTAAACAATATTTTCATATTGAATATGCAATCTGATAAGACATTTTGCTATTACATTATTATTATGTTTTTTTATTTATTTTTTTAGTAATCTCTGTACCCAACATGTGGCTCGAACTCAAGACCCTGAGATCAAGAGTCGCATCCTCTTCTGACTGAGCCAGCCAAGTGCCCCAAACATTTTCAAATGTCAAAAATAATCTTTAAAATATTATTTTAAATGCATACATGATCATTTTTAAGGCATTGTCTCTGTCATACTAAGGGAAATGTTTGTGTTGTACAAACATTTTTCTGAAACAAATTATTTCTTATCCTATATGATCTTTTCCCTAGCTTGTTTCTAACTTTTCAGTTTGGGATATTATGATGAACCTACTGATAATTATTCTTGGCCAGGTCTTTATTATTAAATTTTTTTCCAGCTATATTGAGATATAACTGATATATAACATTGTGGAAATTTAAGGTATAGAACACATTGATATTCATACACTTATATATTGCAAAATGATTATCACCATAGTGTTAGCTAACACCTCCATCACATCACATAATTACCATTTCTTTTCTTTTCTTGTTTTTGGTTTTTTTTTGAGAGAGAGAGAAAGAGAGAGTGCCGGTGAGCTGGGGGGAGAGGCTGAGAGAGAGAGAGAGAGAGAGAGAGAGAATCCCAAGTGTGGAGCCTGACACGAGGCTTGATCTCATGACGCTGAGATCATGACCTGAGCTGAAATCAAGAGTCAGACACTTAACCAACTGAACCATCCAGGCGCCCATTACCATTTCATTTTTGTAAAAAGAACATTTAAGAACTATTCTCTCAGCAATTTTCAAGTACAGATGGTCCCCAACTTACAATGGGTCGACTTATGATTTTTCCACTTTACAATGGTGCAAAAGCAATACACATTCAGTAGAAATTATACTTCAGATTTTGAATTTAGATCTTTTCTTTGGCTAGTGATACACCATACAATACTTCCTGATGGTGCTGGGCGGCAGCAGTGAGCCACAGCTTCCGGTCAGCCACATTGTTAACAAGGTAAACAACAGATACACCAATGACCATTCTGTACTCATGCAACCATTCTGTTTTTTACTTTCAGTGCAGTATTTAATAAATTACAATGTTATTCAACACTTTTTTACACAACAGGCTTCGGGTTAGCTGATTTTGCCAGATTAATAGGTGAATGTAAGTAGACTAGGCTAAGCTGTGATGTTTGGTAGGTTAGTTTTGTTAAATGCATTTTTGACTTATGATATTTTCAACTTATGATAAGCTTATTGGTTATTCTTACATAAACCCATTGTAAATTGAGGAAGATCTGCATATAATATAGCTTATTAACATAATCATTGTGCTGTGCATTATATCTCCAGAACTTACTTATTTTGTGAGTGGAAGTTTGTACCCTTTGACCAATATCTCTCCATCTCCCCCACCCCCAGCCCAGAGTAACCACCATTCTACTCTCTGTTTGTATGAGTTCAGCTTTGTTAGAATCCACATATAAGTGATATGCAATATTTATTGTTATGTCTGACTTATTTCATTTAATATAATTCCCTCACATTTCACTGATCTGGCAAATGGCAAGATTTATTCATTTTCCTCTTGGGTGAATAATATTTGATTGTGTACATTTACCACATCTTCTTTATCCACTCATCCATTTAGAGATTTAGGTTGTTTCCATATCTTGACTATTATGAATAATGCTACAATGAACATGAGAGCATAGGTATATTTTTGAGATCCTGGTTTCATTTCCTTTGGATACATACCCAGGAGAGGGATTACCCGATCATCTGGGAGTTCTATTTTTAATTTTTTGAGGACCTTCCATTACTGTTTTCCATAGTGGATATACCAATTTACATTTTGGGCCAGATCTTTAGAAAAGTAGTGAATGTGTCCAAGGATGAAATAGTTTAAGATTCTTAATATATTAAATACATCAATATTTTAATCCTTTGGAAATATATTTTATAAAAGTAGGAAGGGTTAAGTAGTATAATTGGCTAAAACTACTAAGACTTTATTTGCCAGTATAATAATGTTTTGAAGACCACAATTTCCAAATAAATGTGGCTCTTCCATTTTTAGATGGGTGTCCTTTCTTCAGGTGTTAGATGTACCACTTTTTGAAGCTTCATAAAACTTTTCACTGTTTTTATGCTTTGTGACTCAGTATTTTTCAGAACACAGTTATTAAAGGGCTTGAAGAGAAAAGACTATTTAAAAAGGTTAAAGAAATAGGTTTATTTTACTAAGAGGAGAAAGAGCCAATGTGAATGTTTACATGTATGAGAGGTTATTTTATAGGGAATGAAGGCAGCTGTTTTCTTTTTACTGATGTAAAAAATTAAGTGATAAACTTTCATTTTAAAGTGTGTGTTTGACTTAGAGAAAATGCTGACCAGAGGATCTTACCAAAGGAGATTAGAGAATCTCTTTTTTTAAGTATTTTGAAAGAGTAGACAATGATATAGTTGACTTGGACAGATTTTTTCCTTGCATGCCCTTTCTGAAATACAACCACAGATATCAGTGTCATTTATGGTAGAGAATGGGATAAGCTTACTCTTTGAATTCATTCAACAAACTTTTATGGGGTCTCACATTGTACCAGGCATGGGGGATTCAACTTTCAGTTCACAATTTGCATGCAAACAGACATACAGATAGACGTGCAGATAGAAAATGGAAATGCAACATGATAAGTACTATGCTAGAGAATGAGAAGGACTGGTCAGTAATCATAACCACCTTTTACTGGGTTCTTACAGTGTGCCAGGCTCTGTGTGTATTATTTTGTTTAGTGCTCACAACTGTATGGAATGTATACTATCATTTGCCAGACTTTATTGATGAAGAAACTAGACTAGGAGAGGTTAAATAACTTGCCCAAGATTGTGCAGAAAACAAACTGCAGAGATTATTTTCAAATATGATCTCTCTGGCTGTATGGCTCAAGTTCTTAAACACTGGACCAGCCAGTCTGAATCTGAGAGGAGGCAGTGAAGGCTGATGGGTAAGTGGGAATTGAAAGGGCTGAAGAAAGCCTTCAGGAGGAGATGCCATTACACTGAATACTGAGTAAGTAGGAGTTAGCGACCTCCATAGCTACCTCCAGTGGCGGTGAAGAGGTGGGAGGTAGAGGGAGATCTGCATTTCTGTTGCTCTACTTGTTTTTAATCAAGCCATTTTCAGTTCCCATTATTTGTCCCTCCTTTCCCTCCAGCCTCTAGCTTTCTTATAACTAAACTTTCAGTTCTTCCTCCTTTTCTCTGAAAGGAAGCTCTCTCCTTCCCACAGAACATTCCCCACTCTGTCCCACTGGGACACCTAGCCTCATGGCATCTCATATGCCCTGTTGTGATTGATCCTGATTTAAATCCTGAAATCAGTTATCCTTAGTCTGAAATCTGATTTTACTGCATAGCCTCACAGTGTCTATGGCCATGCTTCCCTCTCAAATATTTGTAGTTACTCTTTTTTGGAAGGGAGACGGAAGAGTGAAATTCATAATTCTTTTCTCCTCTTAGGCTTTTTTGATGTTGCCTGTCTTCTCTGGTTAACTACTACACATCCAAGTGGAGCCTTATGCTCCCTCTATACTGTGTTCTTTCATACATCTGCCTATCCAATGTCATACATCACTATAAACAAATAAACATGAAGGGACTTGGTATGTATTATTTTTCTGGTTTTGCCTCTTCTCAGGAAGATAAATTCTATTTAATTTTTCTGAGGGATACTTAGATACACCTCTTACATCTCACATAATTTTGTTTCATAATCAACTATTGGAGTTTTATCAAGATCCAAAAATAACTCTTCCCTTTCCTACCTAAATTCAGAACCAGTTGAGAGATAGAGGGTGAGTCAGACCAGAGCCTCAAAGAAGGTGGATTTAAGAATTTGGATTTAGATCTGTAGTCATAAATATCCTCCAACATTTAGACCCTGAATGAGAGCACTGGACCCAGTGAGTCCAAGGCAGAGCTGGAGAATTGCAGGCCTTCGCCAGGCCATCCCCACAGGGCTGAGTCTGCCCTGAATTGCTCACCCCTCTGGGAAGGAATGAGTCAGGATGGCTTAGAAATGGGACTGATATGTTCAAGGAAGTTTCTCCACATGGAAAACAGGAAGCCAAGAGAAAAAGGGGATTCCTCCATGATGGGATATGGAAAGAAACCTGATTTACATTTGTCTCCTTTGATAACATTAACTTCCATTCCCTTCATATTGGCCTTTTGTGTTTTATTTTACATAGAGAATTGTCTTTTAAGTAACCATTTAGGTAATATTTGTGAATATAATAATTTAAAACTTTTCCTGCCTCACATTTCTCAAATTGAGGTCCTTTCACTCTCCCCTTAAAGATACATCATTGTTCTATTATAATTGCTATTCAGGAAAAATAATTGGTATTTTTACAGCATGGCCTTTAATAATGCTCATATTTTAATATTTACAAAGTGCATTTCCCTGAGTTGATTTTATCAGTGACTTTACTTCCAAAATAATTTCCTTTTAGGAAGATACCAGAACAGCATTTACATAACTGTCCCCAAATCATATCTGGAATAAAATCACTTGGGAACATGAGTCAGAAAAGGTGTGTAACCAGCATGGCTGTGCTACTGAAATAGGTTTCCCAGGGCAAGCAAAAGAACATTGTAGATTGTTTAAAGATTTCAAGACCCGGGACATAGATTTTAAGAATGTCGAACATAGGGCAGGAGGAGTCCACTGGGATGTGCATTGTAATTTTACCTCTATCTGGCTTTTGAATGACCTCCCGCATACCCCTACCAAGAGAAAAAAATAAGAGAGAGACACTCTCCTGTAACTGTTCTAATAGGCATCCTTAAAACTGGATACTTGGACTTCCTCCAACTGGTGTCTTTAAAATACCCATTGTTTAAGAGGCAAATAGGGTGAGTTAATCCATTATGAGAAAGTGAATCCTTTGCTTCCGCCAGATTCAGCTTCACTGTCATCAGATCTGTCATTTCATTAAAAGTTCTTGGCCTTACTGGCTATCATCCCTCTCTCATCTTTGAAATGCCTTCAACATCCCCTCTGTGTGGTCCGATTGCCTCACCTAAATTTGCATTAGGCTGACTCATTCATTCCCCAGCAGGGTTATTCAATGTGCTTTTCCCCTAATGGCATCCATCTTGTAATGCTGTCTGTTACCAGCTCTTATCACAGTAGGATTCAGAATGCTCATTTTGGAAAGACTGCAGGTCTTAATAGATGGTAGAGAATTCAATAAGATGCACACAGAGAGAGTTTAAGAATTGTTTTTATAAGACTTGAAGTCCATTTTGCTTATATTAAAACAGTTTTCTGCAGAGGGTGAAAAATCCTGCCGGCAATCAGAGGATTGTGTGACATTCAAGTCTGCCCAGAGTAAGTGGCCAAGCAGCAGAGCAGTCTCTGGTCTACAGATTTGCATTGTTCTGCTAACTTTACTATGCCAAAAACACTCAGTTGCTCCCTTTCACCAGCCTTTAAGGTCACAAGACAGACAGTTCTTTCTTGATTACTCAAACAAATACACATCTGATTCAGAGTGGGGAAAAGAGAGTTGCCAACAGTCAACGCTTAGGAAGGGCAAGGCTGCTTTCATTTTTTAAGCCAACCTGATGAATCACCACATCCATGACTAATTGTGGTGTTAAAATGTGCCCAGTAATATAGCCTGTTTTTTAGAAAGGAAAATATTAACGGAGACACAAAAAAATATGGAAGAAAACTACACTCTTTTAAATGAATATGTGAATGGCCCAATAATCATAATTGGTTTGCTAAACATCTGTATACAGTCTTTCAATTAAATCTTGGAAAATATGGAATTGGCACTGCTCTTAACCCGGCTTTCCTTATAGGAGTTAACTTCACAGGCTCAAAAACAAAAAAATGTCCAAATGTTTTCTAAATTTCATAAGGCCAAGCATGGGCAGTGACTTCAATAAATTATGATGTTGAAGATTTTCATTTTATGGAAATGATAAAAACAGACTGATTTTTGCATATATGTATGTACAAATATATGTAATATAAATATACACATATACATAATACAAATACACATACACACAAATATATGTACACACATATCATATATGAGTTATATATAGGTTTAATATATGTATATATATGTAAATCCCAAGTTTTCTTTGTACAGATATGAATAATATGGTAACTCTTAAAAAACACATAGTTCTTGTCCTCAGTTGCCTAGTCTGTTGGGGAAGAAAAATACATACACAGGAAACTCTAATACGGTGATAAAAGATCAATAATTGTTATACACAGGTTATTATGGAAATGAGAGAGGAAACCTTAAGGGAGGAGAGCATATCAGGGAAAGCTTTAGGAAAATGAGAAATGAGCTGATCTTAAAGGACTTGTAGCAGTTAATCTCATAAAAATGAAGGGAGGCAAGGAGCAATGGATGGATGGCATTCTAGGTAGAGAAGACAGCATAAGTCAAAAAAGGCAACTAGGAAAGAAACAGCATGGAATGTATAGGGAATGAAAATATTCTGATTCATGTAGACCAAGGAGAGGCAAACTAAAGTCTGTGGCCAAGTCCAGCTTGCCATCTCTTTTTATATGGCCCATGATCTAAGAGTGTTCTTTTTTTCTTTTTAAACTGGTTTAAAAAAATCTAAATATATTATTCCATATATTTTGCATTAAAATTATATGTAATTCAAGTTTCAGTATACACAAAGTTTTATTGAAACACAGACATATTCATTTAGGTATGGTCTATACCTGCTTTCTTGCTATAATGCAGAGTTGAATAGTTGTGACAGAGACTGAATGTGGTACTCCCCTTGCTTCACAGTGTTATTTGGTATACTACAAATCACAGTGAAGCATTGTTTTGAGTGCCATGCATATCACCATATTGCAGCATGTTGTTTTATTATTATTACCAATGTATACCCATCATGTTAAAACAAAAAGAGAAAAGTGGACTTCAAATACAGGGCCATACTTTTAAGGCACAGTGGAATGTGGATTACTTTGTTATTGAGTTATATGGCAAAACATTGTGTTTATAATGCAATGACACTATAGCTATGCTAATATAATATATGTTGATATTCCCAGATTAAGAACTTCTCACAATATTCTCAACTCATAGGAAAGTAACAGTCAGAAAAATTAGAAAACTTAAAATGGAATATCTCATCACAGCAGAATTCCTACACAAAAATGTAAAAATTGAAAATGAAGTTGCAACCAAATTAAACTTCTGAGCAGCTCATTTGTTAGCCAGATATGGAAAGCCATTTGCCATATTTGATTGCAGCAACTGAAAAAATGTGTCCAGAGAAAATGAACTTGTTCAAAAATAAGAGCCTTTCCATGATAACGGTTGCTTGCAAAGTTGAGGGCATTAGAAGCAATATCAATAGCCAATTGAAAAAAAAGGCAAATAATTTCAAACAGTTTTCTTTGATTTTTGATGACTCAAGAGTTAATCCTGAGTTTGAAGTGACTAAAGAATTAGCTTCTATGACCAGTTTGCATTGGAACAGGTATAGATGACAATATTTTCAAAGAAGTTGGGAAAACACTAATTCAATACAACCTGAAGTGGAATCTGCTAAGATGTGTTACAACTGATAGTAGTAAAAATATGTGTGAAGCAGAAAAGGCTTATTTGGATACATTTATAAATCTTATGAAACTGAAGTACTTACTCATTGTAATATTCATCAGCAAGTACTTGGCAGAAAGTAGTTGAATCTACATGTGTCATTGGTCGAGTAGTATCAATGGTGAGATGCAATGACTTTCATAAACCATTATTCCAATGAATTTTTGTCAGAAGTAGAAGCTGAATAACTTGACTTGTTGTACCATACAGAAGTTCAATGTCTTAACAGTGGCTAACATTTAATTGAAATATTTTGACCTCAGGGCCAAGACTGAGGTATTTCTTATTTAAAAAAATAAAAGAACCACTCTTAGCTATTATTATTGAACACTAGATGGTTTTGAAAATAAGCTTTTGCTGCAGGCTTGAATACATTTCCTAATTAATTTAAATTATAAGGCAAATCAGCACTTATAGGTAAAACTCAATGACAACTATTGTTATTTGAATCACAAGAAATGTCAAGCTTTTTTATATACTTCTATTTTGTCAAAAGTAAAAATAAGAAGTGAGATATTCAGTCCAATACAGATTCACAACAGATACATGTTCTGACCTCAAACTACATATAGTTCCAGATGTGTTTTCCAGACCTAAATTCAAGTGAGAAGGAAATTTCCATATTTCAAAATCCATTTAACAGTGCAATTGAGGGTGCCTGGGTGGCTCAGTTGGTTAAGCGACTGCCTTCAGCTCAGGTCATGATCCTGGAGTCCCGGGATCGAGTCCCACATCAGGCTCCCTGCGCAGCAGGGAGTCTGCTTCTCCTTCTGACCCTCTTCCCTCTCGTGCTCTCTGTCTCTCATTCTCTCTCTCTCAAATAAATAAAATCTTTAAAAAAAAAAAAACAGTGCAATTGAGGAGCTTCTACCTAACCTACAGTTAGAAGTAATTAATATGCAATATAATGGTATGTTAAAAAACAAATGTGGAGAAAAATTTAGTGGAATCCATAAATGCTTTCCAGACAACAATGATGCTTAATTAAAATTATATGCTCATGGACAGATATCAGCATTTGGCAATACCTTTCTATGTAAAAAGACATTTTCAAAATGAAACACAAGAAGTCTCATTACAAATCAATATTGACAGATAGACGTAATTTTATTACAAATTTTGGTGGTTAGAGAATACTAACTTTGAATCCCCAGTAAACAAATGTTACTCATAGGAAAAAATGCCATTATCCTCGTAAGTGGACCTATAATTCTAAAAATAACTGTACTCAATTATTATCATTGTATTTTTAGTTTTGCCAATAAAAATTTGTGGAAATTTGTTTTCTCCCTTGTTACATAATTCTCTTCACAATATCTTCAGTTTTGCCTTTGGCCCACAAAGACTAAAATATGTACTGTCTTGTTTTTTTCAGAAAAATTTTGCTGATTACACAGAGCACAAAACAATAATCAATGCAAGGCAAAAACTTAGTGGCATATAAATAATAAATGCAAGATTCAAATGCATATCTGCCTGAACCCAAGGACCATGCTTTATATAGTTAAGCTTCATTGTTTTACAGAAAAAATAGGTAATCATAACAAATAAAAATTAAATCCATCTCATTCATACTCAATACCTTAGTGGTATTAAAATTTTCAGCATATCATCCTATACCTGTCATAGTAATCAAAATCAAAAAAACAAGAAATAACATGTATTAGCAAGGTTGTAGAGAAAAAGCAACCCTCCTGCACTGTTGGTGGGAATGTAAATTGGTACAGCCACTGTGAAAAACAGTATGGAGGTTACTCAAAAAATTAATAATAGAGGGCGCCTGGGTGGCTCAGTTGGTTAAACGACTGCCTTCGGCTCAGGTCATAATCCTGGAGTCCCGGGATCGAGTCCCGCATCGGGCTCCCTGCTCAGCCGGGAGTCTGCTTCTCCCTCTGACACTCTTCCCTCTCATGCTCTCTATCTCTCATTCTCTCTCTCAAATAAATAAATAAAATCTTTTAAAAAAATTAATAATAGAAATACCATATGATGCAATAATTTCAATCTTTTTCTTTTCTATGCATACTCAAACACACTAACCCATCCCAAATTTTTATAAATTTTCATCTTAATGTATATCATCTTTTTATATCATAGTTTTTTAAATTTTTTATTGTTATGTTAATCATCATACATTACATCATTAGTTTTTGATGTAGTGTTCCATGATTCATTGTGCATAACACCCAGTGCTCCATGCAGAACGTGCCCTCTTTAATACCCATCACAGGCTAACCCATCCTCCCACCCCCCGCCCCTCTAGAACCCTCAGTTTGTTTTTCAGAGTCCATCGTTTCTCATGGTTCGTCTCCCCCTCCGATTTCCCCCCTTTCATTCTTCCCCTCCTGCTATCTTCTTCTTCTTTTTTTTTTTAATATATATTGCATTATTTGTTTCAGAGGTACAGATCTGTGATTCAACAGTCTTGCACAATTCACAGCGCTCACCATAGCACATACCCTCCCCAAAGTCTATCACCCAGTCACCCCATCCCTCCCACCCCCCCACTCCAGCAACCCTCAGTTTGTTTCCTGAGATTAAGAATTCCTCATATCAGTGAGGTCATATGATACATGTCTTTCTCTGATTGACTTATTTTGCTCAGCATAACACCCTCCAGTTCCATCCACGTCGTTGCAAATGGCAAGATCTCATTCCTTTTGATGGCTGCATAATATTCCATTGTATACATATACCACATCTTCTTTATCCATTCATCTGTTGATGGACATCTTGGCTCTTTCCACACTTTGGCTATTGTGGACATTGCTGCTATAAACATTGGGGTGCACGTACCCCTTCAGATCCCTACATTTGTATCTTTGGAGTAAATACCCAGTAGTGCAATTGCTGGATCGTATGGTAGCTCTATTTTCAAATTTTTGAGGAACCTCCATACTGTTTTCCAGAGTGGTTGCACCAGCTTGCATTCCCACCAACAGTGTAGGAGGGTTTCCCTTTTTCCGCATCCCCGCCAACATCTGTCGTTTCCTGACTTGTTAATTTTAGCCATTCTGACTGGTGAGGGGTGGTATCTCATTGAGGTTTTCATTTGGATTTCCCTGATGCCGAGCAATGTTGAGCACTTTTTCATGTGTCTGTTGGCCATTTGGATGTCTTCTTTGGAAAAATGTCTGTTCATGTCTTCTCCCCATTTCTTGATTGGATTATTTGTTCTTTGGGTGTTGAGTTTGATAAGTTCTTTATAGATTTTGGATACTAGATATCTTCTCCCATTCTGTCGTTGTCTTTTGGTTTTGTTGACTGTTTCTTTCACTGTGCAAAAGCTTTTTATCTTGATGAGGTCCCAATAGTTCATTTTTGCCCTTGCTTCCTATATCATAGTTTTTAACATTATGCCTTGAACATTTTATGTCATTAAATTTGCATTCTAATCTAAAATTCTAAAAATCTAATCTAAAATCAGCATTATAGGGGCGCCTGGGTGGCTCAGTTGGTTAAGTGACTGCCTTTGGCTCAGGTCATGATCCTGGAGTCTCGGGATCGAGTCCCACATCGGGCTCCCTGCTCAGCGGGGAGTGTGCTTCTCCCTCTGACCCTCTTCCCTCTCGTGCTCTCTATCTCTCATTCTCTCTCTCAAATAAATAAATAAAATCTTTAAATAAATAAATAAATAAATAAATAAATAATAAAATCAGCATTATAATTGTTGCATAGTATTTTATCATGCAGTAATTCATAGGTATTTAATCAGTGTCTTAAAGCTAATCATTTAGTATGTTTCCATTTTTTTCTATTACAAATACTATTTGATTACTTTCTTAGTGCATAAATATTTTTGCATAAAGTTATTTCACTGATATAAAATCCTAGAATAATTAGAGAATCAAACTATATGATTATTTCAAAGTTCTTTTTACTAATCACTAACAATAGCCCTTTTATTGACACCAAATTTGTATCAGTTTAAAATTCTACTACCAGCATTTAACCACATTCTTGTACACAATATGTACTATCTTTATAAAAGCCTTGCTTAAGAGGCAAAAAATCAGATATTACTAGCTTGATTTTTATTTCTTATACTCCCTATTATGTTAAGAAATTTTTTAGCCATGTATCTTTCTTTCTAAATTGATAATTAATGCCACTTACCCATTAGATTATTTATTTGTAAAGCTATAATTCCTTATATATATGTTTAAATTTTTTCAGAAGTTTTCAAATTTCCTTTTATTTTTATTAATGTAGTTTTGACCTTTAAATTTTAAAATATTATGTTGTTAAACTTATTAGTCTTTTCCTTCATGTATTTTCCTTTGCTTTGGTGACATTTCTTTCCCCAAATACAATTATTCCTAATTTCTGCTAGCTTCAATTTTTTTATTTAATCCTTTAATTTACTGAAAGTTTATTCTGATGAAAACTATTAAATGTCTGTTTTTATTTTTTCCAAATAGTTAACCAAATATCCTATTACCATTTATTAAGTGATATTGTCTTTATTTTATGATTTGAATTTGTAGCTTTGCTGTATACTAAATTCTTTCACCTATTAAGACTTGTTTATGAATTGCTTATTCTACAGCTTTAATCTGCACATTTCTGCATAAGTAATCCACTGAATAATTGAATTTTAGTATATGCAGCAATCCAGAAAAAAATCAGGAAACACAGAACCACTGCACATTACCGTAATTAAAGTGATTTAATATAGGAATCAGGGCTTGCACAAGTGTGGAAGGTGCTGGAGGAGGGAAGGTCTGGAGACTGCAACCAAAGAATCACAGACTCAGTTACTAATGACTTCAGCACAAAGACTTAGAACACAGTGGAGAAGTTAGAGCTTAGAGAGAAGTCTGAGAAGCCACATCTGGCTGTTAACAACTATGAAATGGTTGCTCATAGTGAGTTCTATAAATCTGCCATATCAGGTCACCATGACCTCAAAGAGAAGCTCACGGGAAGATCTGCAAAGTCACTACATCTGGCCACCACACCTCCTTAGAATAATGACCTTTTCATCCTGCCTTCCAAATCTTACATGAGTACCTCGCGCGAGATCAGCACATCAGAAAAGGGGATTCTGGGAAATGCAATTCCTTAGAATTGGGAATAATGCAAAATTGACAGCAAAAAATGTAGCTGTGTATACACTATTGTTGATTCAGCTTCCAGTTCATCTCTTTTACCTACGTTAAGTCCTGACTAAAAATAATAGTATGCTTCCGCCTAACCAAAGATATTCCTACTCTCTCACTAAAAGTGAAGACATAAAACCTTCAATCTGTCCATCTCTGGGTGAGGCTTGTTCCTTTGTAGTTATATTCTTTCCTTGATAAATCTGTAACTTAAATACCAAGATATAGAGTTCACTATTATTAACTTATCTTATATAGAGAGGAATACGAAAGTGGAAAATGAAAAGAATATACAGAAAATAGGACCTTCAGCGTTGCCCTGGTGGAACGGAGACAGGCCCTCTGGTTGGAGATATGTGTAACAAACCGACTTACTGTGGCCTAGGAAAGGCCGCCAAGGATGTCTTCAATAAAGGATATGGATTTGGCATGGTTAAAATAGATCTGAAAACCAAGTCCTGTAGTGGAGTGGAATTTTCTACTTCAGGTCATGCTTACACTGATACAGGGAAAGCGTCAGGCAACCTAGAGACCAAATATAAAGTCTGTAACTATGGACTTACCTTCACCCAGAAATGGAACACAGACAATACTCTCGGAACAGAAATCTCTTTGGAGAGTAAATTGGATGAAGGGTTGAAACTGATTCTTGATACCATATTTGTACCGAACACAGGAAAGAAGTGTGGAAAATTGAAGGCCTCTTATAAACGGGATTGTTTCAGTCTTGGCAGTAATGTTGATATAGATTTTTCTGGACCAACCATCTATGGCTGGGCTGTGTTAGCCTTTGAGGGTTGGCTTGCTGGCTATCAGATGAGTTTTGACACAGCCAAATCCAAACTGTCACAGAATAATTTCGCCCTGGGTTATAAGGCTGCCGACTTCCAGCTGCACACTCATGTGAATGATGGCACTGAATTTGGAGGGTCTATCTACCAGAAAGTTAAGGAGAAGATTGAAACGTCAATAAATCTTGCTTGGACGGCTGGCAGTAACAAAACCCGTTTTGGCAATGCTGCTAAATACAAGCTGGATTGTAGAACACCTCTGTCTGCTAAAGTAAATAATGCCAACCTGATTGGACTGGGTTATACTCAGACCCTTCAACCTGGTGTCAAACTGACCCTATCAGCTTTAATCAATGGAAAGAACTTCATTGCAGGAGGTCACAAGGTTGGGTTGGGATTTGAACTAGAAGCTTAATGTGGTTTTGAGTAAAGCATCCGATTTGTCCCTGGAAGTGAAGAGAACCCACTATGTTTTGGCCTTAAAATTCTGTGAAATTTCAAAAGTGTGAACTTTTTATTCTTCCAAAGAATTGTAATCCTCCCCACACTGAACTCTAGAGATTGCAAGTCCATCCTAAGAGAGGTACTTGAAGGCATGCCTGGAAGTTGTCATGTTTGTGCCACATTTCAGTTGAGTTCCGCAGTGTTATTTTAAATATGTTCCTCAGCAACAATGTAGTGTCATGTTACAAAGGAAATGACCCGATCCTCCAGTTTGTACATCACGTCCTGCATGTCCCACACCACTTTTTCATGACCTTTTAATAGGACAAGAGAATACAAAGTATAAAGTAAGAACAACAAGACAAGTTTCAAAGCCTGATGACCAAGGTTTAATAAGAGTTAATCAGAAAAAGAGAAACTCATTTATGATAAAGAGAATTTGAAAAAGAACACAGAAGGGTTATGAGCCCAGGATCATGTATTTTAAAAAAGGAAACTCTACCTACTGTCAAGTAGGTTATAGAGCCAAACCTAAAAAACTTCTAAGGCCTATCTGTTACAGTTCTTCCACTAAATTTCATTGGTTTCTTTTGACTTCTCACATTCAGATAAAATTAACCGGTATTCAATAAATATTTCAGAAGCTTTAGCTTTTACTTCTAGAGAGTTACCCTAAAGAAATAATCCTGAATGCATATAAAAATAGGGTCATTGGGGCATCTGGGTGGCTCAGTCGGTTGAGTGGCCGATTCTTGATTTTGGCTCAGGTCATGATCTCAAGGTCGTGGGACTGAACCCCGAGTCAGGCTCCACGCTCAGCAGAGAGTCTGCTTGAGATTCTCTCCCTCTCTCTCTACTTGCCCCTCCCCCTGCTTGTGCTCTCAATAAATAAATAAATAGCTTTTTACAAAATATGGTCATCACCATGTATAGCAGGGATTTTCTTTAGTTGTTGTTAAATAGGAAACATGTCTAAAATACCCATCAGAGAGAGACTGTTATATACATCATGGTATATCCATACAACAGACCATTATGGATCCATAGAAAACCATATTATAAAAAATTATTTAATGGTACAAATGTAATTTATATTTTATTAGTAAAAGTAACAAGTTAAAACTGTACTCAAAGCATAATGATATTTTTGTTATCAAAATTTAGATAAATGTTCTGTGAGTCCTACAAGGGAACAAACAGTCATGTCTCTTTTACTTTTTCATTTTAATAACCTGAACCTCAATCACTCTAATCAGAAAGAAGTTCAGAAAAACCACATCCTCCCTCCCTCCTACAGTTTGGCCTTCCACTTCCTCCTCACCACAAAATGTTTCCAAGAACCCTAGAAGACTATTTACTCCTAGAAGAACTTGCTTCCTAATGCCAGTATGACAGATCACTAGAAAGCACAATGACCCCACTACAGCCTCAGACTTTTTTTTTATGCTGTAAAATGTTGCTGTTGAAGAATACTTCAGCAAAAGTTTCGGCACTGTCTACTCTCCCGTGGTGCCAGCAAAGGCCTGTGCACAGGGTGTGAAAAGACCCGCAGATAGACGTTATTGCAAATGATATAAACACCCTAATTAAAAAGCAGAAATTGACAGATTGGATAAAAAAACAGTACTCATCTATATGCTGCCTATAAGAAACCCATTTTAAATGTAAAGACACAAAAAATTAAAAGGATGCAAAAGATATATATGATTCAAACTAAAAGACATTGTGGAAAAGGCAAAACTATGGAGGCAGTAAAATGATCAGTGGCGGTCAGGGATTGGAGGGGGAAAGGAATGAATAGGTGAAACAGAGGATTTGGGGGGCAGTGAAATACTGAGCATGTGTATCCCCCCATACATACGCTCAGTATGACATCATAATGATGGATACATGTCATTATATATTTGTACAAACCCACTGAATGTACAACACCAAGAGTGGACTATAATGTAAACTATGGACGTTGGGTATGACAATGTGTCTGTGTGGGCTCATTAATTGCAACAAATGCATCACTCCGGTGGGTGATGTTGATAATGGGGTAAACTATACATATGTGGGGGGCAGAAAGTATATGGATAATCTCTGTACTTTCTCCTCATTTTTCCTGTGAACCTAAAACTGCTCTAAGAAATAAAGTCTCAACAATAAAGAAAGATATGCCATGCTAACACTAATCAAAAGAAGACTACAGTGACTATATTAGTAATAGTCCAAATAACATTCAAAGCAAAGAATATTACCATGAATAACGAGGGTCATCTTATAATTACAAAAAGGTGAATTCATCAAAAAATATCTTAAATGTTTATGCACCTAATAACAGTGCTTCAAAGTATATGAAGCAAAAACAGAACTGAAAGCAGTAATAAGCAAATTCACAATTACAGACAAAGATTTCAACAAAACTCTCTCAGTAATTAAAAGAATGTCATGAAATCAGTAAGGATATAAAAAACATGAACATTATTAACCAACTTGAATTAACTGAGAAATGAAAAGACAAATAAAACCCAAACAAGCATAAGAAAGGAAATGATAAAGAATAGAGCAGAAATTGATAAAAATTGAAAATAAAAAAACAACGGAGAAAACCACTAAAGCCAAATGCTAGATTTCTGAAAAGATATATAAAGCTGATAAACGTCTAACTAGATTGATCAACAAAAAAAACAGAGAGGGAAAAGACACGATTTACTAAGTCACTAATATCAGGAATATGTGAAAAAACATCATTACATTTCCTACACATATTAAAAAGATAATAAGAAAATATAAAAAAACAATATCATGCCACTAGTTTCAAAAACTTACATGAAATAAACAAATTCCTTAAAAGACACACTCAAATCTGACTCAAGAAAAAATATAACCAGAATAGCCTCACATCTATTAATTAAATTTATAGTTTAACAGAACTTTCCACAAAGAAAGCTCCTGGCCCCAAAGTCTTTACCATTAAACTGTACAAACATTTAAGAAAGAAATACCAATTCTACACGAACTCTCCCAAAAAGGTTTAAGACAAGGGAATACTTCCGAACTCATCTCTGAGGCCTGCATTACCCTAAATCCAAAATCCAGACAGTGTAAGAAAAGATAACTACACACCAATATCCCACATAAACATAGCTGCAAAATCTTAAGAAAATTTAGCAAATCAAATACAATGCTATATAAAAAGGATAAAACATCATGAATACATTGGGGTTTATCAAGGGACTGCAAGGCAGGTTAAACATTTGAAAATCAGTCAATGTAATTCATATTTAAAAATCTAAAAAATCTTATGCTCCTCTCAGTAGGTGCAGAAAAAACAACCGACAAAACAAAATTCAATATCCATTCATGATAGAAAGAATACTTCTCGGTAATCTAGGTATAGAAGGGAACTTCCTTAACTTAATAGGCACGTCTATTTAAGAAAAAAAAATAGCTAACATCACACAATGGTAAAGGACTAGCTCCTTCCTTCCCCCTAAGACGGGAACAAAACAAGGATATCTGCCCTCATTACTTCTATTCAGCACCATACTTAAGGTGCTAGATTGGCTGCATAGAAAATACCAAAGAATCTACAAAAAAGGTACTAGAACTAATAAATGAGCTGAACAAGCAGGCAGGATATAAGGTCAATGTACAAATGTATCAAACATATTTTATACTCCATTAATGAAAAATTAGAAGTTGAAATTTTAAAACAGCACTATTTATACTTAAGACACTAAATAACATGAATTCTTAGGCATATAACTAACAAAATATGTTTAAGATCTAAGAGATAAAAACTACAAAACACTGATGAAAAAATAAAAGAAGAGCTAAATACCTGGAAAGATACACTGTTTTCATGGATTATATGACTCAGTATTATTAAGAAGTCAATTCTCCCCAGATTGACAAATTTAATGCAATTCCAATCAAAATCCCAGCAGGTTTTTTAGATTTTAAAATTATATGGAAAGGCAAAGGAACTAAAATAAGCAACAATTTTGAAAAAGAACAAAATTGAAGAACTTATATCACCTGATGGCAAGATCCATAAAACCAGACAATGCAGTATTGGTGAGCGAACAGATTTGTAGGACAATGAAACAGAATCAGACTCCAGAAATAAACCTACACTTCCATGTACAATTGATTTTCAAAAAAGATGCAAGTGCAATTCAATGCAGAAACAATTGGTGCCAAAACCATTTGATATCCATATGCAGAGAGAGAGAGGGAGAAAGGGAGAAACAAAGGAAGAAAGGAAGGAAGGAGAAGCTATACCTCAGGTAACAAAAATGAAATCAAAATTAATCAATATTTAAATGTGAAATCTAAAGCTAAAACACTTCTAGAAATAAGCACAGGAGAAAATATGTGTGACTTTGAGTTAGGCAAATATTTTTTTAGCTGTGGCACCAAAGCCATAATTCATAAAAGAAAAATTGATAATTTGGACTTCAACAGAACTAAATTCTGCTTTTCAGAAAGGCAAGCCACAGAGTGGGAGAAAGTATTTGCAAATCACATATCTGATAAGGACTTATACCAAGGTTATATAAAGGACCCTCAAAACTCAGTAAGAAAATGAACCCAACACAAAATGGGAAAAAATTTTCAAGTTGACACTTCACCAAAGAAGATATTCATATTACAAATAATTACATGATAAAAGCTTAACATCATCATTTATGAGGAAAATACATATTAAAACCATAATAAAATACTATCACATGCCTATTACAGTGGCTGAAGTCAAAGGCACTGACAAGAAATTTCTTTGGCATCAGTCATAGCAACTTCTTTCTAGATATGTCTCATGAGGCAAGGGAAACAAAAGCAAAAATAAACTATTGGGACTACATCAAAATAAAATGCTTCTGCACAGCAAAGGAAACAACCAACAAAACTAAAAGGCAACCTATGGAATGGTGGGAGATATTTGTAAATGACGTATCTGATAAAGGGTTAGTGTCCAAAATCTATAAAGAACTTATAAAACTCAATACCCCCAAAATAAATAATCCAATTAAAAAATGAGCAGAAGACATGAATAGTCATTTTTCCAAAGAAGACATACAGATGGCCAACAGATATATGAAAAGATGCTCAATATCACTCATCATCAGGGAAATAGAAACCAAAACTACAATGAGATACCACCTCACACCTATGAAATTTTAGAATGGCTAAAATCAACAACACAAGAAATAAGTGTTGATGAGGATGTGGAGAAAGGGGAACCCTCTTGCACTCCTGGTAGAAATACAAACTGGCCCAGCCACTCTGAAAAACAGTATGGAGGCTCCTCAAAAAGTTAAAAATAGAACTACTCTACAATTCAGCAATTAATTACACTACTAGGTATTTACCTAAAGAATACATGCACCCCAATGTTTATAGCAGCATTATCTACAATAGCCAAATTATGGAAACAGCCCAAGTGTCCACAGATTGAAGAATGGATAAAGAAGAAGTGGTATATATATACAATGGAATATTACTCAGTCATAAAAAAGAATGAAATCTTGCCATTTGCAATGACATGGATAGAACTAGAGAGTATTATGCTAAGCGAAATAAGTCAAAGACAAATACCATATGGTTTCACTCATATATAGAATTTAAGAAACAATACAAACAAAGCAAAGGGAAAAAATAAGAGAGACAGAGGCAAACCATGAAATAGACTATTAACTAAAGAGACAGAGGCAAACCATGAAATAGCCTAAGCAAACTGATGGCTACCAGAGGGGAGGTGGGTGGGGGGATGGGTGAAACAGGTGATGGGGATTAAGGAGGGCCCTTGTCATGAGCACGGGGTGTTGTACTGAAGTGCGGAATCACTATGTTGTACACCTAAAACTAATATTACACTGTATGTTAACTAACTGGAATTTAAATAAGAACTTAAAAAAAACAAAACAAAACACCACAAAGGCACTGACAATAAATACCAAATGCTGATGATCATATTGAGCAACCAAAACTCTCATATATGGCTGGTGGGACTGCAAAATGTCATAGCTTCTTTGGAAAACAGTTTAACAGTCCTTAGAAAGTTAAGTATTCCCTTATAATACAATTCAGCACTCCCACTTCAAGGATGAAAGTCTTACTTACATAAAAATATGCATACAAAAGTTTATAACAGCTTTATTTGCAATTTCTCAAAACTGGGACTCCCCAAATGTCCTTTCACTGGTGAATGGATAAATAAACAGTGGTATATCTGTACAACACGATACTATTTGGGAGTAAAAATGATTATACACAACACAGACAAACCTCAACTGCATTATGTGAAGTAAGAAGAAGCCAGACTTAAAAAGATGCATACTGGATGATCCAATTTATATGAAATTCTGAAAAAACTGAAACTACAGGTATAGAAAATGGGTCAATGGTTGCCATGAGCTTGAGGTAGGGCAAGGAGTTGGTTACAAAGGGACAAGAAGAGTATTTTGGGGTGCTAGAACTGTTATGTATCTTTATGATGGTGGTAGTCACACAAAAAAACTACACCAAAAAATACAAAACTGTGTATATGTCAAAACCCACAAACTATACTCTAAAATGGGTAAATTTTATTGTATGTAAAGTGAATCTTAATAAAAAACTGGAGAAAAATTAAAAGGCCATCAATAAGCAATAACATAATTAACATATAAATTATCACATTTTATAACTCATGAGTTATAAATCAAAATGGTAGATTTTAATTTTGGATTTAATAATGGATTAAAATTTTACTATTTTGCATTTTAATTTGTTATAATATGGCAAGCTATCTGAATTATCCTTCTGCTGAAACTGTTAGGTAGAAGTTAGACATGAGCAGTGGAAGGAACTCCCCGAGGCAGAGTCCCAGGGCCTTGAAGGGGAATGATAGGGATGGTAGGATGTTGATAAATAAGCTACACTTTAAAAGCCTGGAAGTACAACATCCTGACCTTATGGCTTCCAAGACCTTGGGGTTGGCTGATCAAGAGCCACAGGCATGGGGCATGCTCTGGTCCCTTCCACCTCTGCCCTGGGGTAACACTTAGACTCAGTATAATGCATTTGCATTGTGGTTACAGTCCCCCCATGAACGTTGCCATGACAGTTCCGGTACAAACCTTGTAGGGTCAAAAACTTCCTCTCCCAACCTGTGGGAGGAGTCCTCCAAATGATTGGAAGCACCCTCCATTAGAGACCACCTCACTGTATGTCACAGCTCCTGCCAGCCCAGAGACAATATCCAATCTCAAAACAACCCAGGGCCAGTTCCACCTTGTGGAACCTGCCTGCTCTCTCACCTGGAGAGTGTAATTTCACTTTAATAAACTGCTTTGTGCTTGCTGCTTTCCTTCTGGCATCTTTATTCTGAGCTCTGATCCTCACGTAAATCCTTTTGTGGGGAATCCCAGGACTGAGACCTTTATTCACACAATGCAGACTCTCCCACAGGTAACAAAACCAGTTAATAATCCTACATAAATACATATTCTTAAGAATCATTAATGAACTGGTAAAATTAAAAGGCAGTCTCAGCACTGAGTAAAAGCTGGGATCCAGATAGGAAAGTAGAGTTCTAGAGCCTGCTTTCATTGCTATAGCATTTGGCAGTTAGGTTGCATTCGATATAAAATTTTTAGCCTCGTGGGGTGAAAGAAACAAAAAGCAAATAGCCCAGAGCTGTTTATAAGAGAGACCTTTGAAACCTAAAGATTCAGAATATCTGGAAGTAAAATGATTTTTACAAAACAATATATACTAGTTAAAAATCTAAGCAAAAGGAAAGTAGTAAGGTACTAATGTCACTCTAAATAAATAGCAAAAGCATTAAAAAAGATTAAAATGGTCACCAGAAAATGTTAATAGACTCAATGACTCAAAAAGTTATAACAGTTTTAAACCTGTATGCACCTACCATCAAAGCCCCAAAATAGGCAATCAAAAAATTGAGGAAAAAAACAGGAAAAATAAATCACAATAATAATGGGGGAGTCTAATATATTGCTCTCACAGCTAAAGGAACAGCTGATAAAATAAAATTAACATTATACTGGTGATTTGAAAAACACAATTAATAAAAGTTAATCGATGGACATATATAGAACACTATACCCACCAACTGTGAACTTAAAAAGTTTTTGAAGCATACACAAAACATATTGTATAACTTACCATATTCTGGTTCAAAAGTCGTCTCAAAAAAGTTCAAAAAACTGAGGCATGTGGGTCATTTTCTTTGTATATGGTGAAATTTTGTTAAAAATCAAAACAAAAAGATAACTAGAAAAAAATGTTTGAAAGAAAATCGCCTCTAAATAACCCATGAGTCAGATGAAATCATAACTATTACAAAATATTTAGAAAAAATGATAATGAAAGTGCTACACATCAAAACTTATTTGACAAGACTAAATTAGTACTTAAGTTTCAATTTCTAAGATATTAGAAAACAAAAGTTCAGAATGAATGCTAAGCAATCATCTAAAAAGAGATAAACTAAAAGTAAATAAAGAGAGCAGCATAAATTATTTTTTAAAAAGAACAGAGAAAAATATATATGAGAGAGAATCAAAAGAACCAAATTATGGCTCTTTGTGAAGATTAATAAAATTGATAAACCTCTGTGAGACTGATAAAAGTAAACAAAGGCAAAAGTAGTCAATATTAGGAATATTAGGAATAAAAAGGAGATACAGCTGCATTGTTGTAGATATAAAAAAAGGTAAGATATTAAAAACAACTTTATTCCAATAAATTTGAAATTTAAATAAAATTGACAAATTCCTAACACAATGTATCTTAAAACTAACTGAAAAAGAAATAGAAAACCCAGATTTCTCTAAAAATGGTTAAGGAAATTACATCATTTTTTTGCAAAATTCTTCCTAAAATGAAAACACACGATAAAGGTGGCTTCAGCACTGAATTCTAACTAAACATTGAGGGAACAAATATTTGCAATATTACATAAATTCTTCCAAAGGATATTAAAATAAGAAATACTCTTTAACTCATTTTATGATGCCAGTATAACATTGATGTTAAAATCTGAGGATAGAATGGGAAAGACAATGACAGGTCAATTCACTCATGAACTTACATGCAAAAATCCCAATCAAAATATTAGCTAAGTAAATCCTGCAATGCATTAAGAATATTACATCATGACCAAGTTGGTTTATCCCAGACATGCAAAGGTGATTTACAATAGAAAATTAGTTCATGTAAGTCACCCAATTACAAAACCATGTACTTGTCTCAATAAATACAGTAAAGTAATTTCATAAAATTCATCATGGGTTCATTACTAAACAGAACAAAACAAAAACCTCTTAACAATTTTGGGATAAAAGAGAATGTCCTCATTCAGATGAAAAGCTCTACAAAGCTTTCCCTTAGAGACCAGGAACAAATACTATTCATATTTTTATTTAACATTGTACTGAAGGTCCCAGACAAAGCATTTAAGTATTTGAGGAAATAAAAGATATTAAAAAAAAAGAAGAAATAAAACTCTCAGTATATGCTGATGTCATATAAAACTCAAAAGAACTTACAGATAAATCATCAGAATTAATAAGATCTTTAAACAAAGATTACTGGATGCAAAATCAATATAAAAAATTAACTCCATTTTTATCCAGCAACAAACATTTAGAAACTAAATTTAAAAGATATCACAGAGAATATAAAAAAGTAAGGCCACAAGGAATAAATCCAACAATAAATGTATATAAAACTTTCTTGATAGAAATTAAAGAGGACATATACAATAAAAAGATGCCATATACACTATGCTAACAGATTGGAAGGTACATTCACACAGAGCTCAAAGCAGTGCTGTTCCTACCAGCCAACTGGGAAAAATTCATCATTCACAGACCATTTGATAGAGTGCTCAGGAAAATGTAGTCTCAATAGTGGAAAATAATTAGCCCTTACTGATCACTGCCATGTACCTACCTAAACAATCATAAAAGTAAGACCCCAAACCGTCTTATGATCTCATCTTTTATCTATGCATGAAATTCATCTTCAGCTCCTTCTTTAACCTTTTCCCAAAGTACAATGATCTAGACTTCCTGTTATTCAGCTACTGATTACTTGCATGTGGCCTTTCTCATTGTGATATAATGAATATTAGCGGCCCATAACGAAGGTAATTAGGGATGATGAATAAGTCTGTCAATCTTAGTAATTACTATATGCTTAATTCAATCAAAATCATTGAGTTATTAGTATATCTTATTCCTACAAGAACATAAACTTTTGCAGTTTCCTCTCCTGTATCTCATCTGTTGTTTCACAATGACTGGACAAACTTATACATGTCCCCTAAAATGATTGGATTAACACGTTCTGTTTCTACTAACTCAACTTGGAGATTTTGCTTTTCCTATCCAGCTTGTTAAAGGATTTCCCTCCCTGTGGGGATGTTGGCTGATAAGACTGACAATATCATAAGAAATGTGGTTTTTCAGCGTGAGATGGGAAGCCTCTGAAAAGTTTTACCAGAGGGGTCACATAATCTGATTTTCATTTTATATAGATCATTCCAGCAACTGTCCAAACATAAAATGGAGAAGGATAAGGCAGACTCAGGGAGGACAAATAGGTTATTTTCATAATCCTGGTGAGAAAGGGTGATGGCAATAGATTCAGGAGGTAGTGGTGGAGGTGGTAAGAAGTAGTTAATGGAGGATATATTTACAAGGTAGAGCCAAAGGAGTTATTCATGAATTAGATCTGAAGCATGAGGGAAAAGTGAAATACAAGGATAACTCCAAAGTTGTTTTGTTTTGTTTTGTTAAAGTGATCAGAAGAATAGAGGCCATTTTCCTGAGATGGAGAAAACCATAGGAAAAGGAAGTTTGAAGTAAACCAAAAGTCCTATGATGAACAAGATCAGTTTGAAATTTCTATGTTTCATTTAAGTGGAGACATGAAGTAAACAGGTGACTATACAAACCTGTAATTAATAGGACTGGAGATCTAAATTTGGGGTCATCTGTATGCAGAGATTTTAAAAGCAGGGAGTTGGATGAAGATACCTAGGGAACAAGAATGAGAAAGGAGAGTACATAAAGCCAGAACCTGCTGCATTTCAGTGTTTAGCGATAAGAAAGATGAGACAGAGTGGAAGTCAAGTAATAAACTGAGTCAAAGATGAAGAATGGCATTGGATTCAGCAATGTGGGGCTATGCTCTGATAAAAGAGCTTTTAGTGGAGTTGTTAGGACAAGCTCTAAAGAGGAGTTTAGCCATAAAAGAAAAACAGAGAAATGGGGTGATTGTTAGGAGAGTGCATAGAATTTAAAAAGTTTGTATGTTTAAGACAGGAAATAATACTGCATATTCCATAATGATGGAAATTCCCAGAGATTAAAAAAATAGATGATCCTTATTTCTTCAATCCTGTTTGGTTCACTTTTTCAGAATTTTACGCAATTTAATGAATTTAATGACATCATTGAATTAGTTTGAGGGCTTTTAAAAAATATCAAACATACTTTCCCACAGAGTTTACTTTATTTATATTTACTTTACCTCAAAAAATTGTTAACATATCAAGATAAGTGTTTACATCCACTGTTAGCAATAGGCATGTATTTATCAAAATATTTCTTATTATATCAGTCCTATTTTTGAAATTTTAAAAATCTTAACATCCACATAAAATTCTAAATTGTTTAGATTGGTTAGCTACACACTCTGCATTCACCACATAATGGCTCCAGCATATCCTGCACTTAGTCACAAATTGACATTCAGTCTATAATTCTTACTTATACAAGATTTACATTTTATTAAGTAAAAACAGAGAGTTGGTTTTAGAAAAATATGATGTAGTGACCAAAATTTGGGAAGGGTCTGAATTAATAATAGAGAAAAATCGCTAACAGTTATAGAGAGTATTCCACAGGCATGGAAAGTCAACTTTACATTCACTAATTTTTTTACAGACCCGGAATTTAAATCGTTTAAGTGTATATAAGTAACTTGGTGAAAGTTACACAGCTGGTGAGTAGTGGAGCTGGAGTTTGAGGTCACACTTTCAACAGTCATAGTATATGGCCTCTCAGACTAATACATGGCTAGAGGTAGCCTCTCAGGCCAGTATATATATATATATGTACTCATGCCTCCACTTATGAAAAGGAAGTTACATTAAGTACATCAGGAATCATACGTTAAGTATTTAATTTATATTTCACCACTTAAAATTATGAATTAAGAGATCGAGTATTTCAATGTAGCAAATTACCTCCTATTGAAAGAACTGGGCAAAAATTCGTTATTGAGGAAGAGAAATATCTTATTTCTCAAAAACCTGTATTTTGAATTAGAATATATATCCACTGTGCATTTGGAAGGAGGAAGCCAGAAACTCAGAACTCTAAAAGCAACTTTTGAGGCAGACAAAATTCCTTTGGGACTTCATATCAAGCTATTTTCAGTAAGGAGTACAAATATTTTGTTCAAAATACTAAGAAAAGACTTTAAAACATCTCCTAATAGGGTCAAAAATGGCCTGTTGAACAGAAACTAATTTTTCCCTACGCCTATGATGTTATTTTACATGAAAAATCAGAGTTTACTACTATTGGTTTTGTTCTCCCTTTCCTTTTGTGCTGTTTAAAACTGGCTATTAATCTTTTGTAATTCCTTAGCATTTAATTCAGTGCTAAACTTAAATATTTGTTGATTGATTGCTCCTTTTTATCTAATGAAAAGAATTCCAACACTTTAAGAAATAATACAGCCCTCTAACCACTTATGAGTACTCTCCTATACTTTGTCTTCACTATCAAGTCTAAAGTTGGGGACAGATTGTAATACTTTCCCACCTGAAGGAGGCAAGATAACTGAACATGTCAATTCTAAAGCAAAGGGTAAAGTTCCCCACCCTCCATTCTCTATGGCCCTTCTTCTCCTTTGAGGTGTCCCTCCTCATACCTTCAGGGGTGTCTAGCGTCTGCTATCATAATTTGCTCAATAAATAGGCTCTGAAACCAATCATCTTTACCTTAGTGAAAATTAAAACTTCTGTATATTTTCTCCTTAAAGGATTTTTATTTTAAGCCTTGTTTATAACATGACATGGGAAGTATTATCCCCTTTCTCCTTTAAAGACATTTGAACATCAGAGATTATGAAGACATATTAGTGAAGGTAGAAAATAAGCCTTAAGAAGCTTATTTATGCATCCCAAATAACACAAATCTATTCATAACTAGTCCCAAAATAAACTATAATAAATTGTATGAAATGACAAATTAATATGAGGTGCTTGAATAATAGAACCATAGGACTGGACAGAACATAAGAATTTATTATATTCTTCCTTCCACCCAAGGCAGCAATCTTTTCTATAAGAGCAGATGGTCAACAACTTATACCACTATTTTGGGTTTTCTTACTAAAACAGCTAGATTTCAGAAATTTCTTGGCAAGCTACTAGTCAACTGCAGAAATGCATCTGCTCAGAAAACCAAAAATAAACATGTTTCCCAGAGGAATGAAGTATGTTCTATAAAATCCTGGCCCGTTCATGGAATGTGGTAAGCATGAATTTCATTGCAATTCTACTATGATGGCGGTGAGGTCCTTTATGCCAGAATAAGAGATGTTGAATGTAGTTGGTGATAGCTCGAAATTAGAACAGAGAGCTATGAACTGAGATGTATGCTCCAAATCTAGATGTATCCTGGCATCAGATTTCAGAAAGTTAAGAAATCATGTTTCATAAGGCAATTTGTTTCATAATTTTAAACCATTGTACTCATTATACACGAAATCTGCCATTATACTTAGAATCCAATGAATTAAATCTGGACAAAGCATACCCTTTAACTGACAGAGAGCCTTTGGGTGGGAAGACCACACCCTGAGTTCCCAGGCACACTGGCATACTAAGTATTTCCAGGCAGGGATGAGACACTGAACTCAGCAAAAAATTGGACAAAAGGGAGTTTTTGAACACAACTAATCAATCTGTGTGCATTTCTGTATGGTATGAAATACCTACAATGCTTCTTAAAATGTAACAATGTTTTTAAACTTTTATTTTTATACAGCCATAAATTTCAAATTTACTCATTGGATATTATTGCACGTATATCAGAATTTGACATACGATCTTTCAGTCCTTCAGAGAGAGAGTGATAACCTTGGTAATCTATAATTGCTTAACACTCCTTGCTTTCTCTGCTTTTGAAAGTTTTCCATGACTCATTTAATGGAGAAAAGATTACATTAATTAATATTCAGTGATATATGACCAACCATTTAAAATAATTTCTACTCTAATCTGGAAGAAATTTTGAAATCTAATATTACACAAATTATATAAATATATTATATAAATGCTATATTTATGAAAATATGTGGATATATATTGTAGGCAGAGATTAGTTTCAAAAAATGAGGCAACTATATGGCACCACACACAATATCAATATGAACAACTTGGATTTCATGTCTTAAGACTTGATTACTTTTGTGAATTTTACCATATTAGGGAGATTTCCTCATGATCCTGATTCTAATTCAAAATACTCTTTACTCTTCTTTACTATGCCCCTAACACCCTCTTCCCAACACCACCTGCAGAATAAATAAATAAAAATAAAACAGAAACTTTAGGAAGGTTTTTGTACTTCTAATGGTGCTTATGCAACTTTTGCATAACTCACGTGCACACTAATCAGAAACACATGGGACTGAATTCCCTTTGAGATTTTCAATCTGGGTGAAAGGATTGACAAATGATTTAACAACAGCAAAAAAATCAAGAGTATTCAGCCTCACAAATCTCTAAAATTCTTCCTAGTTCCTTTATATTTAAAAGAGAAGCAGGTGCTGGAGGCCTGAGTTAGGGAAACTGGTTATCTGATGCAGGGCACTAGCACCTCATTCACCACCCACCACCTGAATTTATCATCTCAACCAAGATGATTTTGAGTTAAAAGGAGAGCCTAAGCTGGGATGTATGGTCTATCTACTTCTATCCTACATCTGTTCTGTATCTTGGATGGGCTCTGAAAACTCTTGTAGTGTGAAGATAATTCATTATACTCCCTCCTGTAACCTGAAGCAAGAAAATTATCAGGCTTTTATTCTTATAATACCCTCAATTTTCTTCCAGAAATGTTCTGATCTGTTTACTCATTATTTTCCGATACATACTACATGTCAGGCACACAGGGGTGGAAAAAACAGCCACCTTTCTTTCCCTTCCCAGAGCTTGCACTCCGATGGACATTTCATGGGACTGGTATCTGTAGAAGATGTTTCGGAAAGCACAGCTTTGGGTATGTACCAAAAAGACACAGGGAAGGCCCAAGGAAGGAAAAGATTTTCAGTGGTCTAGATAGGAAGGAAAGATGATATAAACCAGAAATGGAAAAGTGGAGTCACATATGATATGGTTTAGACATGAAATCAAGATTTTTTAACTGCTTGACTTTGGCAATCAAAGATGAATTTCACTGGAAAAACAGTTGTACTAATACAAAGAAAATACAAGAGGCTTGGGAAAGATACTGAGTTTAGATTCGTATATGAGTTTTATATGCTCTGTAACAAGTTCCTGAAAACTCAGAAGCTTAAAACAATATACCTTTATTATCTCAAAGTTTCTGTTGATCAGCAGTCTGGGCATGGCTTAGTTGGGTCCTTTGTTCGGGAGTTCACAAGTCTGCAATCAAGGTGTTAACTATGCTGCATTCTCATCTGAAGGCCTGACTAGGGAAGATTACTTTTCTAAGCTTTTTCAGGTTTCTGGTGGAATTCATTTCTTTGCGGCTATATAACTGAGGTTCCAGCTTCTTACTGACTGTTGGCTGAAGGCCACCTACATGTCTCAAAGGCAGTTCCTTGCCATGTGGCCTTCTCCATAGGTAATTCACAACGCGGCCTTTTGTTTCTTCAAGGCCAATGTTAGAATCTATGCTAAGATAGTCTTGCATAACATAATTTAATCAAGGCAAGACATTCCATCATCTTTGCCATACAATAAAATCTAATTAAGGGAGTGAAATCCCATCACTTTTGCCATATTTTATGGGTTAAAATATAAGTCACAGATCCTGCTGACATTTGAAAGGAGAGGATTATAGGTGAGCAGGGACTCAGTGAGGCTCACCTCAGGGTCTATTTTTCACAGTTTGGATGTGCTCCATTTGAGGTATTAAAGGATCCTTCTGGTGAAAAAGTCATCAGCAGGTATAAACTGGACAGTGTACATCTGGAAAGTTCTGTCCTTAGTGAATTAAACTACTATATCCTCATACTTATTTATCCAGCTTGTGCTAGAAAAGTTATAAAATCAAGAAGAGTAAACCTTACTGTGACAATAAAAAATGAAATGATATTTGTCAGGTGGGAATGAAAATAAAACATAGGAAGATATATTTAATGGCATCACTCAAGCAGGACTAGAAAGCATGGAGATGGATGTTTATCCCTTAAAGCCAAAGATAATCTAATTTTCTTATCTGAAAAGCGTCATAGCACATAAATTGGCAGCCTCTCAGCCAAATATCTCTTGGAAAAAGAAGCAATACCTCCCACTACACTTTAGCTTCTGAGCTAATTTCCATCTAACACACAGAAGTTGATTCTAGTCAGCTCTCAACAAAATCTTGACCTTTGAAATAGCATTTGGAAAATTGAAGGGAGTTTTAGAAACAGACAATACACTGAAAATTGGTCCTGCATTATCAGCTACTCCCTTTGTTCCCTCTTTTTCCTATCCCTAAGTGACTAAACAAAATGAGCCTAGATCAACTTTATCTTGGATTTATGTGACCAAATCTGTTAACAAATCAATAACATTACCTGTACATAAAGCTACACCCCTACTTACTCTCCCTGTTTTTTAAATTTCTGGTGGCTTTGGCCAATAGCCACTCCCCCTAAAGTCAGAAAATAGAACAGAGGTGCCTGGGTGGCTCAGTCGGTTAAACATCTGACTTTTGATCTCAGCTCAGGTCTTGATCTCAGGGTCATGAGCTCAAGCTCTGCAGTGGGCTCCATGCTGGGCATGGAGCCTACTTAAAAAATTTAAATTAAAAAATATAGAACAGGGTGCCTGGGTGGCTCAGTCGTTAAGCGTCTGCCTTTGGCTCAGGTCATGATCCCGGGGTCCTGGGATAGAGCCCCACATCGGGCTCCCTGCTCCGCGGGAAGCCTGCTTCTCCCTCTCCTGCTCCCCCTGCTTGTGTTCCCTCTCTCACTGTGTCTCTCTATCAAATAAATAAATAAAATCTTAAAAAATAATAATAAATAAATAAAATAAAAAATATAGAAAAGATCATCATATTCCACAAAGAAAAAAATCCAATAACTGTAAAGAATTTCCTTCTGCCCAAATTTTAAATTAGTTACATCATATAATCATGAGTTTAAAAAAGCTACTTAATAGATACATTTTAAAAAGATAGATATAGGGACATCTGGGTGGCTCATTTGATTAAGCATATGCCTCAGGTCTCAGGTCATGATCATGTCTCAGGTCATGATCCCAGGGTCAATGGATCGAGCCCTACATTGGGCTCCTTGCTCAGTGGGGAGCCTGTTTCTCCCTCTGCCCCCACCTATGCTCCTGCGTTCTCTCTCTTTCTCTCTAAAATAAATAAATAAAATCTTTAAAAAAAAGATAGATATAAAACCTCAAAAGGTATACCATAACAAGGAGAAATATTTGGGACATATATGGCAAGAACTGCTATCTTTTATATCTGAAGAGTATTTAAAATAGGAAAATAAAGATTAAAACAATAATAGTAGAAGGAGAAGTAGAAGATATGAAGAAACACAATGGCTAACGTGCTTCTGAAAAAAAATCTCATCCTTATTTGGAATGAAAGGCATGTAAATTAAAGCCTTAACTATTTTAATATATCTAATGAGCAAATTAATACATCCAGGTGGGAATACAGAAAAAAAAATAATACTTTTAAGTAGCTAGAGATGGCATAAATTGGCACAAGCTTTCTGGAAGATAATTTCAATATCCATCAAAAGTTCTAAAATGTGATGATTCTTTGCACCAGCAATTCTATTTCTAGGAATTAATCTTAAGGAGGAAAAAAACTGTGACTAATGCCAAGGATTTTTATCACAGTTTACTTGTAATAGGAGAAAATGGGGATGAAATAATAGAGGATTAGTAAAATAAATTACGATACAGTTACACCTTGAAATACTATTGGCCTGCAATACACTTTAACCTCTTTTCCCACTCTATGCCCCACTCCCTGCTCTCTGGGAACCACCGCCTACCTCACACCACGCACAGGAGGGTTTGTGTCACATAGTCCTTGGCATCCACCCCTTCCCCCTGGATTCATAGCTAATTAGGTGTGGCTACACCAAGCTAGCCCAATAAATTTTCTCTCCTAGCAGTTTAGAATTGGAATGAAGAGGCTCTGGAAAATCTGCAATGTACTTGAGTACCATTTACACAGATGAGGAGAGAAAATAAAGGAGGAAGCAGAGGAGCAGGGGAAAGAGGCACCGTGGGATGTGTGCTAGGGCCAAGGTCAAGCATCAAACCCCAGAATTACACATATCCTTGACAGAATTGCAGAGGGGATCTTATTTTTGGAGACCCCACCTTCTATTTCTTAGCCCTTCTTCCCCATCTCTTCTTGGTTTTCATTTAGGTGTCATATATATTTATCATTTAGGGGTTCTAAGAAAAAAACTCCTAACAACACCCTAATTCTTCCCTCGAAGGTTGATCAACCTCCAGAACCACCACTAACTGTGTTGTGTTGGTGACAAGATAATCCAGTTGCATGTAATTCATTATAGAAGCTGAAACTGCCCAATGCCACCTCTTCCCACCCCTGGCAAAAACAGAGGGTAGACTCCCACCAAACTCACCATCTGATGCTCTCCCACCTGGCCTTTGAATCTTAAATAGTGGCATCCTACTCATACTGCCTTGCCTTGCTTTCTTCGTCTTGGTATTCCGCATCACCCTGGGTTCCTGCTCATTCCCATACTTATCCTTCAGCCTCCTACTGGTTTTCTGGGACCCCAATAGCCTTCTAATATGTTTCCTTTAATTAAGTAAGCCAGATCCAACTTTATGGGAATATTTTAAAATATGTTAATAGGTGTTTTTCTTTCTCACATTTCCATGTATATTATGCTGTTCCCCCTTCAGCTAGTGGAACCTTGGCCAATATCTTGGGGAAGCTTTGAATTAAAACAGAAATGCAAGATGGCAAGGTGTCCACGTTCAGCTTTTGATTTCCAAAATTAGATTTTTTGAACCCCCAGTGAGATTCTTGAAACCGACACTTTGTTTAAAGGGATAAGGTTTTTTTATAAATCCCCTAAACTCCAATTCCCATATAAGGATATAGGCCTGATGTACTTTGGTCCTAGAGTTTTACTGAGCTCTAGGGAGATGGGCACAGGATAGGATGCAAGGGAAGAGGGGAGAGCAGCAAAGTCTTCTGCCATGCAAAAAAGGCACACATCTCAGAGGTAATGCAGTTAAAGCTGAGGAGGTACCTGGTTCCCTTGTCAGAACTAGAACAGCCCATACTGCCATCCCAGTGTCTCAGGCAAAGGGAAAAAGAACAAAATCTTTCAAAATGCCCATAGAAAGCTGAAATAGGCTAAGGGAGAGCTCCATGTTGTGCTGCTCTGTCAACAGGCCAAAAAACTGTCCAGTGGGGATTGGGAAGGGAGGCATTCAATGGTATATCCAAAAGGGTGCCCCAATCCTCCCATAGCCTGTGCATGGTGTGCCAGAGACCCAGGAGCTCCTAGTGTGACCAGTGGGGGAATATAGAGATGCCACAAGGACCTAGGAGGGACTCTGAACTGGGGAAAAAAGACCATACATAGTAAAGGAACCTCACACCCAAAGACAACAACCAATAAAATCAATCCCTCTGTAGCAAAGAACATCAAGAACACAGAAGACAGTGGCTTCAACTTCTGCCACATTAAGTTTGGTGCGACCTCTGCCTGCACATTGGGAAGAAGGATGGGGAGGGAAGAGCTTTTGTTAGCAGGAGAAACAAACAAAATAGCGTTCTAAATTGTTGAAAATAAGAATATTTCCTCACAAGAGACTGAGTTATCTTTACTTGAAAAGACTGTACCATAACTGAATATAGAGAATACATTTAATTCCTGCTACATTTGTCATCAAGTAAATTCAGTAAGACAATTGTGTGTGTGTGTGTGTGTGTGTGTGCGCGCGTGTGAGCATGTGTGTAGGTACAGACTGAAAAATGTATATTGAAAAAGAAACTGCAGATGCAATTGGGTTCTCTCCTATTTCCAAGGTGCCTGCTTCTATGCCTATACCCTCAACTTTGTCTTTTCAATCTGTGCTCAGATCTTTTTTCCTCTATTACAATTTACTCTGATACAAAAAGAAACACAAAATGAATACAGACTTCATTATTTAAAGAGAGAAAAAAAGAAATATGGTTGCTAATATGCCTCATGTCTTCAACTATCTCAAGTCATATGTCCAGAGAGAGGAATATCTTGTAAAGTATTGAAATATTGTGAAGTTCATTGTATAGTATATTCTGCAGAATGAAGACAATAGAAATAAAATGAGAGCAGGAATAAAAATTTGTAGTGAGCCAAGTCACCATGGTTGCTGAAAACAGTGACTTAGGGGACACTGGTAGTGACAACACAAAACTCTAGGTAATGTGTTGGAAGGAGGGGGCTGCAAGGAAAATGTAGGGTGCATATAAACATTATCTACTGAAGGGATGAAGCTAAGATGGGTAGAAGTCCATACACTAGCCAGGTCCCTGAAATCATACCACACTGGCAGTTACCAGTTTTGGGAGACAATTCTCCACGTGTCTCTCAATTTTCTGCATGTCTTGTCAGTGCTGGCACTGACTGACTTTTTCTTTTCAAGAATGATTTATAGTGAGCAGCTCTGGAAGACAGAGCTAAGTCTCCCTTTGGGTCACAGGGCATCTTTGTTGATTGTCTAATAGAATAAAGACCTTGTATCCCTCCAGAGCAAAAGTTAGGCAGGTTTGCTTACTTTCCATTAAAAGATTCAAATTCACTAAGCTTGGGGCTTTTCATTTGTGATGGGAAACCACTGCATAAATAAATAATATAATAAAGGCACATTCTGACTTTTATAAAACATCATTAATCTCACTCAAGACTTTTTTTAATATAATTGACACAATGTTACATTAGTTTCAGATGTACAACATGATGATTCAACATCTCTCTATGTTATGGTAGGCTCACCACACACATAACTACCATCTGTCACCGTACAACACTATTATAATACCATTGACTATATTCCCTATGCTGTACCTTATATTCCTGTGACTTATTTATTCCATAACTGGAAGTCTGTATCTCTCACTCCCCTTCACCCATTTTACCTATTCCTCTATCCCCATTCCCTTTGGCAACCAACAGTTTGTTCTCTGCATTTATATGTCAGATTCTGCTTTTTGTTTGCTTAGTCATTTGTTTTGTTTTTTTAGATTCCACATATGTGTGAAATCAGGGTATTTGTCTTTCTCAGTCTGATGTATTTCACTTAGCATAATACCCTCTAGGTCCATCCATGTTGTTGCAAATGGCAAGATCTCATTTTTTATGGCTGTGTAGTAGGAATACTGTGTGTGTGTTTGTGTGTGTGTGTGTGTGTGTCTGTGTGTGTTATGCCATATCTTCTTTATCCATTCATCTATCAATGGACACTTAATTTGCTTCCATATCTTAGCTATTGTAAATAATTCTGAAATAAACATAGGGATACATATATCTTTTCAAATTAGTGTTTTTGCTTTCTTTGGGGAAATACCCAGTAGTGGAATTATTAGATCATATGGTATTTTATTTTTAATTTTTTGAAGCCACTGTTTTCCACAGTGGCTGTACCAATTGACATTCTCACCAATAGTGCATGAGAAGTCCTTTCTCTCCACGTCCTTGCCAACATTTGTTATTTCTTATCTTTTTTAATTTTAGCCATCCTGACAGCTAGACTTTTGAAAATAACAGAACCATGCTATTTTATCACAGCAGCTATGGATTGACTATTTTTCTCAAAGACACTTTTATCTATGGAAGAAATAAGCTTTGTTATTTTTATTTGTATTTGATAAATGTGGATGCAATGGAAGTTATGTAATTCTTGATTACACATATCTTATCATGCTAATTAAACATTACTGATGTAAATTATTCCCTGATCCAAATATATTTCTCTGTGTCATTGAGATGAAAACAGCCAGTGAAGGCTTTAAGTTAAAATACATTTGAATTGTTTATGGCTAGGTACCATGAAACACTTTACAGTGTCTTAAAGGTAATTGTCAAGAAAAGTGTATACTTGAGTAACAGTTTGGCTAAACACCCAAAAACCAAAGTAATTCCAAGATTAAGTATCTACACTCAAACCAGCAAGTGTATCTTTAAAAGTTTTGTAGATTGCTTCTCTTGGGTGAGATGATTGGGGGGTGGGTGGGTATAGTAGGAAGGAAGAAAGACTGCCTCACAATAAACTGATAACATGGTTGTTAAAATCACTCTTATCGATGGTCTTTGCACTTGTTTAGAAAAAAAAGAGAAAACATGTCTGTGAGTCACTGCATGTTGTCCTTTCTATCTTGGCAGGTCACCTTGTTCTAGCAGTTAGAAACTGAGTCAACGTGAAAAGAGTCAGAATTTGGACAAAGTCATCAAACATTCACACGGATGCCAGGTGGGCCAGAGAAAGAGAACGTCCTGCAACTGGAGTTGCTAAAACAATTTTATGTTCAATTTAAATCAAGTGTTCAGCATTGTGAAGTCAGAACTTCAAATCTCCATTAAAAAACAAGAACAGAATTATTCCCTGAAACTCCTGATTGGATTCATGTTAGTCTAATAAAATTTTAACTTTAAAGGGATCAGATAGCATTGTGGAAAAGGACTCATCGGTAGTCTGCACTTTCTCACTTATGGTTAAATCACCTCCCTCCATACATGCATATATTAAATTCAAATGGTATGAAAAGATCAGTTACATTTCCTATTCTACACCCTCCCACATTTCCTACTCCCCAATCCCCATCCCCATTTTTACAGATACTGATCTTAGGGAAAAAAACATCTTAAATGTTGTGGTTGCAGGGTGGGGGGGGTGGAGGGGAGGAGATTAATCTTATATATTTTTAAAAATCTCCATTAAAACCAATTTTTAATTTTGAGTCAGAAGATGCTTCATGGGACATAAATAAGGACTCAAATTGGCACTGGATATTAAATGGAATTATATAGATTTTTAAGGAACACTCTTCATTTTTACAGTGTCTGTAGATAGCTTTTCTGCAGGACACATTTTTAACTACCATATTGTTCAATTTGAAAAAGAGTTCAGGGTGAGGAAGATTATAGCTGAGGCATTCAGCAGGATTTCCTGGTTTTGGTGGCTCCTTTTTCCTCCTTGGTAATGAGTTTTTCACATTTTAAAAGCTGCCTGTGTGTTTTAATACTATTCAATCTTCCTCCACCCTTGAAGAAGCTATGGGGTAGGGGAAGACAGACTGTTCCAGTGCTGGCTCTTTCCTTTCTCAAGTGACATGAAACAGTTTCTTAACCTCACTCAACATTATTGATAAAATTATCTGAATTGTCACAGAAGTGTGGCGTGGCTCAAACAAAATGTTTTATATTTAACAAATCAATACGTAATAAAGATCCTGAAGTGTTAGTAGTAAATTATATGACATCAATAAATCCACCAATATCCAAAGGGAAAAAAGAGAGCTCCATACCCTATGGGAAATACCATCCATTTAACTTGTCCACAAAATCACAATACAAAATAGCACCCTGTGCCTCCACTTTAATCAGAGTCAAAAAAAAGCATGAGGCATAGTAATCTTGAAGTGATTTAGGATCTGTTTGATTTTTGTGTAATTTGCACATGCCCCTCTGCAAAGTTCCCAGGTGACTGGGTGATTATACAATGATGATTTTAAAAGTTTATTTGTGCAAAATTAGATTCCAACCCAGCTGTACCAAACTCGAGGTGGTTTTAGGAATACTTCCCGACAGGAGCCAGGGAAGCAACTTACAGAGAGAAAGTACAAGAAGCAAAGAAAGGAAATTATTGATTGGTTATAGCTTAAAGCCTACTTAGTGGTTTCTAATTTGGTTTTGATTTTGTCACCTTGAGGCGTTTACAGGCTTAGATTTTGGTTTGCTTACATAGGCCACCATGACATTAGAGCCACATCAGCCTCCTTCTTTAATTAATTTAACATACCCAAAAGAACAAATTCAAATGGTATCAAAGGAAAGGTTACATTTTCTGTCCTGCTACCTGCCATTTATCCCACTTTCCAGAGTTTCTATTTTTAGTTCTGGTGGTTTCCTCTTCATTCCCCATTCTGATAAGTTTTTTGTTATTGTTTATTTTATTTTATTTTATTTTTGGTTTGGGTTTTTAAAATAAATTTTAATTTTATTTTTTTAAGTTTTAATTTTAATTCCAATTAGTTAACACCCAGTGTTATATTAGTTTGGAGTGTACAATATAGTGATTCAAGGATTCCACACATCACCCAGTGCTCATCAGGACAAGGGCACTCCTTAATCCCCATCGCCTATTTCACCCATCCCTCCCTGACCTCCCCTCTGGTAACCATCAGTTTGTTCTCTATGGTTAAGAGTCTATTTCTTCGTTTTCCTCTCTCTTTCTCTTTTTTTCCTTCACTCATTTGTTTTGTTTCTTAAACTCCACATGAGTGAAATCATATGGTATTTGTCTTTCTCTGACTGACTTATCTTGCTTAGTATTATACTCTCTACTTCCATCCATGTTGTTGCAAATGGCAAGATTTCATTCTTTTTTATGGCTAAAGAATTTTTCATTACATATATAGCTGCTGCGCCGTTGCCTCCTTTAAGAATGGTGTCTCCTAGACTTAGACAGTGCACAGCCCATGTGGATTAATGTAGGGGCCCCAATTATATTTACATTTCATTACTGTATGTCCATAATTAATCTTTAAAGCCTTGTCTAGAGTTGATTCATTGAAGTTGGAAAACAATAAATAGCATTTACAATATCATGATTTTGTAATATTATTCACTATAGAAGTGGATAGTATGCTCTTTTTCTCTTTTTCTGAGTCTTTATATTTCTGAAATTTCACTAGGACAAGTCCAGCTGGGGTTTTCCTCGTTCATCCCATTTAACATTTTGTGGGCTTTTAAAAATTGCAGACTTGTGTCTTTTTTAATCAGATAATTTTCTTCGATTACATCTTTGATCATTTTAATTCTTCTATTTTCTCTGTTCACTCTAGAACTTCTAATATGTGCTCGCTGTCCTGAATTGATTCTCCATAGTTAAATTTTATATCTTTTTTTGCTGTATATTCTGAGATATTTAATTGATTTTATTTTATCTTCTGTTTCCTTTCACTTTTTAAATTTGGGCAACTATTTTTCAATTTCCAAGAACTCTTGCTTGTTGCCTAAGTGCTCATCTTTTATAGCAGCCTAAGCTTACTTATGGTTGCAATACCTAATCTGATCTTTCTGAAGATAACAATAACAGTTTTAAATTTTTTTGTTTGTTCATTTTGATTATCCTTTTTGCCTTACTGATTTTCCTTAATGAGCATTGGTCCTCAGCCATTCATATTGGCAAATAAAAGACTAACTTGATTAGCATATGTAGCTGTTAAGGGTTTCTTCTGAAGTTCTGTTTCTCTATGGTTAGTATAGCCATCTTCACTTTTTTTAAAGATTTTTATTTATATGAGAGAGGGAAACAGTGAAAGAGAGCAGGAGCAGGGGGTAGTGGGAGAAGCAGACTCCCTGGTGAGCAGGGAGCCCGATGCAATGCGGGCTCAATCCCAGGACCCTGGGATCATGACCAGAGCTGAAGGCTGATGCTTAACTGACTGACCACCCAGGTGCCCCTGGCAATCTTCATTTTAGAAAGGAATGGGAGAGAAAGTGATGCAACTTGGGGATTCCCTATCATCCCACGTTTGTTCTGAAGTGCCAAAACCTGTATTAGAAGCTGTAGCACTTCAGATGACTATTCAATTTCTTTGGCCATCAGCCCTCTGATTTAGATAGGAGCTAAAGGGGATTGGTTAAACACTTCAGTTCATCCTATTTAGCTGTTCCATCAAGAGTCCTTCAAGTAATTACTCTCTTCCCAATTCTGCCTGGTAGAACTGCTGCTGAGGGGTGTGGAAACTCTATAGAGGCCTGTCAGAAAGGAGGGCAACAGCCCTGAGGCCACCTTCTCTGCTGCAGATTGTGGGCTGCTGCTAGAGGTATTCAGTTTCATCTGTCAGAAAGTATTTAGCTTCTTCTGCCTTTCAGGTAGGTAGTCAAGCTGCTGGGTCTATTCACGAACACTCTTCCATCCTAAGTGATTTTTCTCTTCAGGTTAATGGCATGGGGAAATGGCAGAGGAGAAAACTAAATGTACTTCCTAAACATTCCATTTAAAACTGAATTTTAGGGGCACCTGGGTGGCTCAGTCGTTAAGCATCTGCCTTCAGCTCAGGTCATGATCCCAGGGTCCTGGGATTGAGCCCCGCATCGGGCTCCCTGCTCTGTGGGAAGCCTGCTTCTCCCTCTCCCACTCACCCTGCTTGTGTTCCCTCTCTCACTGTGTCTGTCTCTGTCAAATAAATAAAATCTTAAAAAAAAAAAAACATTGAATTTTATTCCTTTTTTTTTTTTGGTAGAATGAAAAGAAACATCTTTCCCCCCCCCAAAATGTCATAAAAAGGTGCCTGATTTATCAGCCAAACCAGAACACTTTGGGACTGACAATGGGTTCCAATAACAATGATGCCTGGCTAACAGGCATGCTCCAGGACTGATCTGGATGAACCAGATGCATGCTCACCCTACACCTAACTAGGCACAGGATCAGTTACAAAAAGACTTTAGGCCAAAGAAGAGAAAAGAAAGTTAGACAAGAGAAGTATGCCATTCTGTGAGGAGACATAAAATACCCATCTAGGTACGTTGGACCTAATACAACCAGGATATTTTACAGGTAATGAAGTTATAATTAAGTAGAACAAAACAGCTTAGAGAACAGTATTCATTTTACTATCTCAATGTACAGCAAAAACTTTTCTAGGATATTATGTTTCAAGAGCAATAACAGCATGTTAATTCAGTGTGTTGGGGTTATGATTTTGGCAGTGATTTTCAACTGAGGTTAATTTGCCTTTCCCTCTACCTCTCCATCTTCCCTCCCCTGCCACACACACACACACACACACACACACCCATACACAAACGGTACATTTCTTAAGTTGGAAGACATTTTTGGTTATCAATACTAGAAAATGCTGCTGGAATCTATAGGTGGAGTCCAAGGATGTTGCTAACCATCCTAGAATGCACTCAATAGTCCCCATAATACACTGAGGTTTTTAGTCCAAAATATCAATACTGCCGAGTTGAGAAGCCCTGAATTAGAGTTGGAAAATGCCCTGAACAGAACTTGCAGAAGCAAGCATACAGTGAGCATGTCACTTGGGAGTAACCAGTAACTCCCATAATACTTGTTAGCTTTCTTTTCTCTGACATGGCTTCTTTCTGACATTTTGACCCATTGATTAAGCCTCCAAATTGCAAGCTGATGACAACCTCCCAGACTGACTGACCAGTGAAGAGATTTTTCCCAGACTTTTAAGTGGGAACTCAACCCAATAAAAGAGTGATATTCATATAAATTAATAGTGATCCCTTCTGCTCCAGGCATCTGCAACACAAGGGTCACACATGCAAACATTCATTCCATACTAGTTAAGTCATTTCTAAGAGTATATTTGCAACTTTAAGTCAAGCTCTTTGTTTCTTTTTTTTTTTTTAAGATTTTATTTGTTTATTTGAGAAAGAGCATGAGCGAGAGAGAGCACAAGCCCGGGGAGGGGCAGAGGGAGAGGGAGGAGCAGACTCCCCACTGAGCAGGGATCCTGATGTGGGACTTGATCCCAGGTTCCTGGGATCATGACCTGAGCTGAAGGCAGATGCTTAACGGACTGAGCCACCCAGGTGCCCCACATTCTTTGCTTCTACAGAATTAAGATTTCTGAGTAAACTGATATGTTAACTTAAAATTCAACCACAAAGTCTATAGTAGAAATATCTGTTACAAAAATGGAGTGATATGATTTATGAGAATTTGGGAGGGGTTACTTTTTAATATAGCTGACTTTCAGAACAAAGCTTTATCCATTCCAGTAAAGTTAGTTACTAAGTTATTAATAATTATTACAACATTTTAAATTCAGGCCTCTTGATTTTCTCTCAGCATTTTAATCTCCTATGTAAAAGTTATAAATGTTTTTGAATGTTTTTGTTTGTTTCTCATTCTTTGGCCTTTGTGGCAACTATTTATTTTATACTAATTAAATAGTAAAAGTAATTGAAAGGTAGTTATAAAGGAAAGAACAGTAATGATTTCCTTTACCATTTTTGACCATTTGGAAAATGATTAGTGTCTTAGTCCATTTGGGCTGCTATACCAAAATACCACATACTGGGTGGCTTATCAACAACAGAAATTTATTTCTCACAGTTCTAGAGGCTGAAAGTTCAACTTCGGAGTGCCAGCATTGTCAGGTAAGGGTTGCAGACTCCTTATTGTATCCCCACATGGTGAAAGAGGCAAGAGATTTCTCTGGAGTTTCCTTTATAAGTCACTAACCCTATTATGAGGGCTCCAACCTCATGATTTAGGAAACTCCCAAAGTTCCCACCTCCAATACCATCATCTTTGGGGAGTTATAATTCCAGTATATGGATATTCAAACCATAGCAATAAATTTTGCAACTACAAACACAGGAGCTGAAGAAAGGTAAAGAGTGTGATGTGTACAAACGGTAGGGGGAAAGGTGAGAATAACAGTTGAAATAGGAAGTAAGGTGGTAGGTAACTAGAGAGTGAGATGGGCAATTCTGAGAGCTCATAAAAGAGATATACTCACTTTCATGGTCTCTTTGTAATTTTTCTACAAGGCTTAATAGCAGAAACCATAAGAGAAACAAACATGTCTTATGTTATTAATTCTTCAAGCAATGAAAACCTTTGCATTCCTAAGCTGTTTATTTTAACAAACGTTGATGGCAAATAAAAAACACAAGTCATAATTTAATCTTCCTTGATAATACCGGTCCATAATTTTATCTATCTTTTCTTGCATAATGCTATAATGCAGAGTACAATTCTACACTGACTTTCCATTTTTAAGCCTTTCCTTTGTTATGAGGTTGTCAGCTCTCAAATCTGTCTGCTGCTGCCAGAATGCCTGCCTCTAGCTTGCTTCCCATCTTTTCTGGGGCTTGGAAAACAGATAAACTGAGCTGGCTAAGAGTTATACATAAAATACATTAGCTTTAAGGCTGCAAAATCTAGAATCACAGCCTAGACTGAGCCTCTGAGTTTCTCAACAGCCATTCTGAGGTACAGCAGCCTTTTCTCTTTTACACTCATGCTCAGGGCTTCACTGAAGTGGTGCAAATTCTGACTCCTTAATAAACAATTAAGAAACCATAGTCCTCCTCAGGCTCATTATTCCATTTCTCTAGACAGCTACAACTTGGGTTTTAGAATAGGGGTACTAAATCACCACTACCATTCACTTTCCCAAGGGAAGACTTGCAATTAGCTTAGCTTCTCCCCAGTCCTGTGACTGATCACCATTTTCCTACCTACTTTCCCCTCCTGCTTACCACAGTTGCTTGCTCTGAGCATGGAAACTCTCTAGGGCTCAACAAGAAGAGTCTACAGTTCAGTGGCAGCCTTCTCCACCACATGTGCACATCTTCTCTTGCAGAATGGGAAGAAAATAAAGTACTAAAGGTAACACGGAAATTCAGAAACCAAATTAGTATTTTAGCTTTTTCTAATTAGAGGAAAAAAACTGAAAAAGGGAAGTTCTGTGAGTAGGTCAAATTATGGTAGCTCCCATGACTTATTAGACAAGTGTCTTTGCTATGGAAATAATTGTTTAAAATGTATAGTTTATGATAGAATTCAAAAAAGGACAAATTATACCTATACAAGGAAAAGTATATTAAAGATAATTCTGAGGCTCTAAGCTAGATAAATTTTGATATCTCCAATAGTTGTGTAGAGAGGACTTTTCATGAGAAAGATCAAAAGTTAACTTGAGGGAATCTCCAACAAGGTCTTCAGCAAGCAAGTAACATAGCAGAAGGTGCATGATGTGTGTATCATGGGGTTATGTGTTCAAAGGTAGTCATATTGATTATAGTTGTACAGTTTGAATTCCTCTGGCTGGATTCCCAGTGACTTTAGATGTGTTTGGAACAGATGATCTTTACCAAAATGAGGACCTCATTCATATTTGTGCTTTCTTTTTCACCAAATCTATATAAGCATAAGTCCTATTAACTGTACCTTTTAAAATTCTCTCAATTTATCCCCTCTTCTCTACTAAGCTGGAATTGCCTTAGGTCAGACCCTCATCATTTCTACCTTGGACTACCTACAATTGCCTTCTAACAGATCACCTTACCTTCCATCTCACCATCTGGTCTATGTTCCACACATCACTAGAATGACCTGGGTAACAAGGAAGATCTAATCATTAAAATTGTTTAAGGTGTCCACATTTCTTTAGGAAAATTCTAAATCTATAATAAAAATGTACCAATATTCCTGATTTAGTTTCTTCCAACCTCACTAGAGTCACTTCTTGTCCTCCACCCCCCACCCCAGGTACCTTACATTCCAATAACACAGAACTCTTTGCCACTTCCTCAATGTCCCATCCTCTCTTGCCTTTAGGCCCATTGTTTGTCTTCTTTTCTCCATCCTGCATCCTGAAACAGGCTGTCTTCCACTTGCCCAAAGAGACTCAATGTTACCTCCTCCAGGATACCTTTACCAACAGTACACCTTTCCATTCCAGACTGCCTCACTCCACCCAGGATGGCTTAGGTGTCTAACTATGTTTTTCCATAACACCAGGGATATAATTCTTATCAGACAGCATGTTTGTCATGTTTACTTCTCCACTCCTTCCCCACAAGAAGAAAGTTTTCTGAGGGCCAGGATTGTGTTTTAATACCTGTACCTTCAGCAGAAGCTCATCATAAGATGATCTACATCATAAAGTAGATACTTTAAAAATGTTTGTTGAAGGAAGAAATGAAGAAAGGGAGAGAAGGAAGGAAGGGAGGGAAGGAGGGTGGGAGGGGAGGGGAAGGGAGAGACAGAGAGAGGGAGGAAATAATGGGGAACTCCTCTTCAAAATTAAGCTTGGCAACAAAAAATTCTGGGAAACAATTGAGTAAAACCTCCACCTTAATACCCAAGTAGAACCTGCATTTAAAATGCTCTTCAGGAGGCATATTGAAAGTTTTTTTCTTGGAAGTGTGCTTGCTGGGAGTTACATGATGACAAGAATTCATATCTTAAGGCAACAAAATCAAAATTCCTTAAAAGAAAAAGCATGTTGTTCTCCCAAAAGTTTGCAGAACCCATAATAGACCTTATATTCTGCTATTTGTTCCTGCTTCAGGAGCATACCTGACAGTCTCATGGGTTACTAAAGGAAAATCTCTCATCAATGCTAGTCAAAATTTTTTTGGATTTAGATTTCAACACAGAACTAGCAAAATGCTTGTAGTGCTGAGTTGTGCCATCTGTGTGCATTACAAGTCAAGGGACTACTTCAATGATGTGTTAGCAGAATAGTGTTATAAAAGGAATTCACAATGAAACCTTTAATGACTTCCTCTTTAGGCCATTTGATTTGGGATCAAATATGACATATGCAAAAGTCCTAGAATTAACCTTGCCAAATGACAAGCTTGCAGAGTTCATAGTAAGTAAGGACACAGTTTCTTATTTAACGGCTGTGCCCATCAATCAAGCACAGCTTTCTTGCCAAGATGGTCAGCAGGGTCTGCTGCACAGGAATGCATATTCCAGAGTCCCTGCCAGTCAGTGCAGACACACTAACCTCGGTTCAACTTGCAAGGTGATATCTCTGCTCCTTCTCTGGCAAAGCCAATATCTTGCTAGAAAGAAAGGGAAGCCATTCACATCACCCCCAAAGGAAACTTAATAGCTAACACCACAGTTCCCACTATTGACCATTGGACACATGATGGTAAATCCAAGAAGGGATCTTCACATCCAGAAGGTCCAGCACAAGATGCTCTAGGATAACAAAGTGTTGGTACTGTACTGGTCTGTACCATAACACAAGAGGGGAATGGAGTCTGCTTATGCTAGATCAAAAATTGGTAAAGATGTTTTCCATGGTATTCTCTTTTGAGGACCTTTGCCAAAGAGGTCAATATTAAAACTTGCCTTCCTTAAGAGTACTGCAAGTTAATTGGGAAAAATGGCTCCTTTACAGAGAAGCAAATTGAGGTAAGAAATGTAAAAGCAGATGAATCACATTCTATGCAAAAATCAGTGCCTAATCATAAGATGAGGGCAGCCTGACTTCCAGAGGTTGTTAACAAATGTGTCAAGGTGATACCAGAGACACTTGGCAGGAAAGGCAGTGCTATTCCCTCAGGAACAAACAACTGAACCAATTTCCTTGAACCAATTTAACTTGGAATATCTTCTTGGTTTCATTGATCGTATTGAAGAACTCCAGAAACTACTTTCAAGGAATTCTCTAACTACTCAACCACATCCAATGGTTCTAAAGCCTAAGGCAAACCTTGGCAACCATAAGGATACTATAAAGAGCACCCTGGAAGAGTATCTCCATCTAGAGCCTGCAATAAATTAGCTGCTTGCTATTCTAAAGGAGTTTGTTTAAGTAAGTCTAAATTTATCAATGCCAATTTCAGAGTTGCCACTGAAAAAACTAAAACAATTGTCATTCAAGTGGGACTCTGAATTGCGAACAATTCAGAACTTAATAAATCTTAAATTTTCCTAATTATATAAGACCCTGTTTTCAAAGAATCCAGGAACAGGACTGCATTTTGAATATGCATTGATTATGTGCTCAAAAAGCCTTGCAGAAATAACCACTGACTAGCACATTTGATGATACCAGTTATAAGAATGGGGAAAATTTTTTTAAATATAAAATCAGAAATTTTAATGTCTCTTTCTAAAGTTACCCATATTCCTGGTATTCTCCCCACCTAAGACAATATGCATGTAATTACACTTAGCCTTCTAAAAAGGCCAAGCAAGAATTTTAAGCTATTTAATAGTTCTTGAATTTCCACATGTTTTCAGTTAGGAGGCCAATCAGTTTTTCAGTATTAGGAGTAATGTTTTCTATGGCCCTGACCTCAGTAAGAGTTAAGTCTGACATCTGGAAAGCACAGCAGCCCCTGATGTCTGGTGTCTGGGCCCTGCCCCCAACCAGTGAAATCAGAATCTCTGGTGGTGGCAAAGAGGAGCACTGAAAGCTGAAATGTTCCTAAAAGTTTCCCAGGTGATTCTGTTGTGCAGCCAGGGTTGTGAATCTCTGTGGCAGATGAACAGCACTGTGGTAAACACAGCGATATTGTAAGCAACATGTAATTTATTCCTTGCGCTTAAGGACTTTGCTTTGGGAAATAGTACAATTCTGCAGGTAATGAATATCTTTTGGAGTGCCTACCTGTTTCCCTCTTCCCTGAAACTTTTCCACCTACAGTCTGCCACGGGAGTGGGCTTAGGCAGCTGTTGTATAAAAAAACCCTGCCCCTAGCCAGAAAGGCCTGGCAAGACATATTCAGGATACTAAACAGAAGAACATGGAGCCAAGAATACTTTATCCAGCAAGGCTGTCGTTTAGAATGGATGGAGAGATGCAGAACATCCAAGACTGGCAGAAACTGAAAGAATATGTGACCACTAAGCTGGCCCTGTGAGAAATATTAAGAGGGGTTCTATAAAAGGAGAAAGACCCCAAGAGTGATATAGAACAGAAATTTACAGAGACAATCTATAAAAACAAAATCTTCACAGGCAACATGATGACAATAAATTCATATCTTTCAATAATCATTCTCAACATGAACGGTCTAAACGCTCCCATAAAACGGCACAGGGTTGCAGATTGGATAAAAAGACAGGACCCATCCATATGCTGTCTACAAGAGACTCATTTTGAACCTAAAGATACATCCAGACTGAAAGTGAAGGGATGGAGATCCATCTTCCATGCCAGCAGACCTCAAAAGAAAGCTGGGGTAGCAATTCTTATATCAAACAAATTAGATTTTAAGCTAAAGACTGTAGTTAGAGACACAGAAGGACACTATATCATTCTTAAAGGGTCTATCCAACAAGAAGATCTAACAATTGTAAATATCTACGCTCCCAACATGGGAGCAGCCATCTACATAAGCCAACTGTTAACCAAAATAAAGTCATATTGATAACAATACGTTAATTGTAGGAGACCTCAATACTCCACTCTCAGCAATAGACGGATCACCTAAGCAGAAAATCCACAAAGAAACAAAAGCTTTTAATGACACACTGGACCAGATGGACCTCACAGATATATACAGAACATTCCACCTTAAAACAACAGAATACTCATTCTTATCGAGTGCGCATGGAACTTTACCCAGAATAGACCACATGCTGGGTCACAAATCAGGTCTCAACTGATACCAAAAGACTGAGATTATTCCCTGCATATTCTCAGACCATAATGCTTTAAACTGTAACTCAATCACAAGAAAAAATTTGGAAGAAATTCAAACACTTGGAAGCTAAAGACCACTCTGCTCAAGAATGTTTGGGTCAACCAGGAAATCAAAGAAGAACTTAAACAATTCATGGAAACCAATGAGAACGAAAACACATCGGTCCGAAACCTATGGGATACTGCAAAGGTGGTCCTAAGGGGGAAATACATAGCCATCCAAGTCTCACTCAAAAAAATTAAAAATCCCAAATGCACCAACTAACTTTACACGTTAAAGAACTAGAGAAAAAGCAACAAACGATGCCTAAGCCCCACATTAGAAGAGAAATAATTAAGATTAGAGCAGAGATCAATGAATTAGAAACCAGAAACACAGATCAGATCAACGAAACTAGAAGCTGGTTCTTTGAAAGAATTAGTAAGATCAATAAGCCATGTCCAGACTTACCCAAAAGAAAAGAGAAAGGACCCAAATTAATAAAATTATGAATGAAAGGGGAGAGATCAGGACTAACACCAAGGAAGTAGAAACAATCATCAGAAATTATTATCAACAACTATATGCTAATAAATTGAGCAACCTGGAAGAAATGGATGCCTTCCTGGAAACCTATAAACTCCCAAGACTGAAACAGGAAGAAATTGACAACCTGAATAGGCCAATAACCAGTAATGAGATTCAAGCAGTGATCAAAAACCTCCCAAAAAACAGAAGTCCAGGGCCTGATGGATTCCTGGGGAATTCTACCAAACATTCAAAGAAGAAATAATACCTATTCTTCTGAAGCTGTTTCAAAAAATAGAAACAGAAGGAAAGCTTCCAGACTCATTCTATGAGGCCAGCATTACCTTAATCCCCAAACCAGGCAAAGACCCCATCAAAAAGGAGAATTTCAGACTGATATCCCTGATGAATATGGATTCCAAAATACTCAACAAAATCCTAGCTGATAGGATCCAACAATACATTAAAAGGATCATCCACCACGACCAAGTGGGATTTATCCCTGGGATGCAAGTGTGGTTCAACATCCACAAATCAATCAATGTGATAGAACACATTAATAAGAGGAGAGAGAAGGACCACACGGTCCTCTCAATTGATGCAGGAAAAGCATTTGACAAAATACAGCATCCTTTCCTGATTAAAACTCTTCAGAGTATAGGGATAGAGGGAACATTCCTCAAGTTCATAAAATCCATCTATGAAAAACCCACAGCGAATATCATCCTCAATGGGGAAAAGCTGAGAGCCTTTCCTTTAAGATCAGGAACATGCCAAGGATGCCCACTCTCACCACTATTGTTCAACATAGTACTAGAAATCCTACCAACAGCAATAAGACAACAAAAAGAAATAAAAGGTATTCAAATTGGAAAGAAGAAGTCAAATTCCCTCTCTTCGCAGATGATATGATACATTATGTGGAAAATCCAAAAGACTCCACCCCCAAATTACTAGAACTCATACAGCAATTCAGTAATGTGGCAGGATACAAAATCAATGCACAGAAATCAGTTGCTTTCTTATACACTAACAATGCAACTATAGAAAGAGAAATTAGAGAAACGATTCCATTTACAATAGCACCAAAAACCATAAGATCCCTCGGAACAAGCCTAACCAAAAAGGTAAAGGATCTATACTCTAGGCACTACAGAACACTCATGAAAGAAATTGAAGAAGACACAAAAAGATGGAAAAACATTCTATGCTCATGGATCAGAAGAATAAACATTGTTAAAATGTCTATGCTACCCAGAGCAATCTATACCTTCAATGCCATCCTGATCAAAATTCCAATGACATTTTTCAAAGTGCTGGAACAAACAATCCTAAAATTTGTATGGAATCAGAAAAGATCCCGAATCGCCAAGGAAATGTTGAAAAAGGAAAACAAAGCTGGGGGCATCACATTGCCAGATTTCAAGCTATATTACAAGACAACATGGTACTGGCACAAAAACAGACATATAGACCAATGGAACAGAATAGAGAGCCCAGATATGGACCCTCAACTCTATGGTCAAATAATCTTCGACAAAGCAGGAAAAAATATGCAATGGAAAAAAGACCGTTTCTTTAATAAATGGTACGGGGAAAATTGGACAGCTATATACAGAAGAATGAAACTCGACCATTCTCTAACACTATACACAAAGATAAACTCAAGATGGATGAAAGACCTCAATGTGAGACAGGAATCCATCAAAATCCTAGAGGAGAACATAGGCAATAACCCCTTTGACATCGGCCACAGCAACTTCTTTCAAGATACATCTCCAAAGGCAAGTGAAACAAAAGCAAAAATGAAATTTTGGGACTTCATCAAGATAAAAACTTCTGCACTGCAAAAGAAACAGTCAACAAAACAAAGAGGCAACACACAGAATGGGAGAAGATATTTGTAAATGACACTACAGATAAAAGGCTGGTATCCAAGATCTAAAAAGAACTTGTTAAACTCAACACCCAAAAAACAAATAATCAAGTCAAAAAACGGGCAGAAGACATGAACAGACACTTCTCCAAAGAAGACATACAAATGGTTAACAGACACATGAAAAAATGTTCATCATCATTAGCCATCAGGGAAATTCAAATCGAAACCACACTGAGATACACCAGTTAGAATGGCAAACACTGACAAGGCAAGAAACAGCAAATGTTGGAGAGGTTGTGGAGAACCCTCTTACACTGTTGGTGGGAATGCAAGTTGGTACAGCCACTTTGGAAAAAAACAGTGTGAAGGTGCCTCAAAAAATTAAAAATAGAGCTACCCTATGACCCAGCAATTGCACTACTGAGTATTTACCCCAAAGACACAGATGTAGTGAAGAGAAAGGCCACGTGCACCCCAATGTTCATAGCAGCAATGTCCGCAATAGCCAAACGGTGGAAAGAGCCAAGATACCCTGCAACAGATGAATGGATAAAGAAGATGTGGTCCATATATACAATGGAATATTACTCAGCCATCAGAAAGATGAATACCCAACTTTTACATCAACATGGATGGGAATGGAGGAGATTATGCTAAGTGAAATAAGTCAGGCAGAGAAAGTCAATTATCATATAGTTTCACTTAATGGTAGAACATAAGGAATAGCATGGAGGACTTTAGGAGAAGGAAGGGGAAAATGAAGGGAGGGAAATCAGAGGGAGAGATGAACCATGAGGGACTATGGACTCTGAGAAACAAACTGAGGGTTTTGGAGGGGAGGGGGGTGGGGGGATGGGTTAGCCCAGTGATGGGTATTAAAGAGGGCACGTACTGCATGGAGTACTGGGTGTTGTACGCAAACAATGAATCGTGGAACACTACATCAAAAACTAATGATGTATTATAAGGTGACTAACATAACATAATAATAATAAAAAAAAAACCTGCCCCTGCCCATCACACTGATCAAACAGAGGACTGGATATACAGCACAAGATGAGATGACTGAATCTCTTGAAGTTTGGAATTAAGTTCCTAAAAATCTAATTCAGTTATTTGAGCATAGTTGAGCTGAAAGAAAACCGAAATGATAACAGAGGGAAATGTGGGAGAGACAGAAGGGAAGAATGTGAAAGTAAGTATTCCTGGGAAAGCATCAGAGGGGTAGTATATGACCCTGAGAGTCAGGAGGAAAGCTGCCTAGCTTTCTGACAGGTTCCAGTTCATATCCTGCAATGCCCATTTTTTTGACTCCGTAGGTTCACAATACGTTCTCTTATTTTGAGCTAATTGAGTGGGTCTCTATGCCTTTACTGCTTTCTCCATTTCGTATTCTGGGTCCCAGTTCAATTCCCATCTAATCTGTGTGACATCCACATCTTTACCTGGTTTCATGAAAATAGTAAGAGAGTTATGAGTTCAGATATGGGAAACCCAAGGGCACTGGAGTGGTCTGGAAGGCTTCACAGATCAGGTGGAACCGAACTGGAATCTAAAAGGAGAAGAGACTGGAGCCCACTCCAGGTGAGAGAAAGAGCAAACCCAAAGTCACAGATGCAGGCATGTACCAATGGAGCCTGGCACCTACATGGAAAGATGGGGGACACTGGAAAACTCATTAGCTTGGTGGGAATGAATCAAATTAAAGACCAGTAATGCTAACTCAATGTTCTTCTACTCCTTGGTTTCTCCTGCCAGTAAAACGTCCTCATGCTCCGTACTCTTAAATAAACGCTTTCTAAACCGTCTAATACATCCCATTGTGCCTAACTATTCTAGGGGAAAATGCACTAATAATAACAAACAAACAGTAAAAAAAAGAAAAACATTGATGGGGCGCCTGGGTGGTTCAGTCAGTTAGTGACCAACTCTTGATTTCGGCTCAGGTCATGATCTCTGGGTCGTGAGACAGAGCCCCACATCGAGCTCCATGCTCAGCAGGGAGTCCACTTGAGATTCTCTCCCCTTCCCTCTCCATCTGCCCCTCGCCCCACTGGCACACACGCTCTTTCTATATATAAAATAAATAAATAAATCTTTTTTAAAAAACACATTTTGGATAATATTAGATAAATATTTATCTGTGAAGTTCACAGTAGTATTTACCATCAACTGGAAATAATGAGAACAGGGTTCTAAGTATTAGGAAACCTTTCAGTTCAAGCACTTTTCCATCAGTGATGTAGACATAGAGTCAAGGTGTGTGGCCAGGGGGCAATGCTGGCAATCAGCCAAAATGCATCAGCGTACCAGCCCTGGACCGAACTGTGCTCCAAGGGTCCCAAGAGTGATTCTCCCCAGCTCCCTTCCAGTGACCTTCTCCCTAGAATATCTACATTCAGTATCTTCTATCTGTACTAAACTCGGTCCTTAAGTTAGAGGTGGCCCACGCTGAATGGGCTCTTAGAGGTTAAGGGACATTTTACCAATGTAGAAACAAAGGTGGATAATTGTTAGGATCAAGGGGAATGCTGAATTCACTTTAAAAAAAAATACTTTTTTCTTCCATCTACTATCTTCATCAGTTAACTGAAATCACTTTTTAAAGTCTCTCCTTCTTTCCTTAGAATGCAGGCAGGAGCAGCTTGTGCAAAACCAGCCCACTCCATACGTCAAGCAGTGTTTGTATATATTTCAGCGTATCCAAGCAAGGCCTTTTTAACTTTCCATCCTACGAATGGAGCTGTACTTTCCTGAATGACAGCCAGGAAAAAACTTGGAGATCTGGCAGGAAGACTGTGGGAAGCCTGGTGCAACACCAGGCTGAGATCTGGAGAGAGGCTTTCTACAAAGGCAGAGGAGCGCAACACCTCCCTTTGTTTAGTGCTACATACGAGTACAAATGGAGCCCCCAGATTGCAATCAGGCTCTATTGTACAAACTTGGGGTTTCCATGCCATACAGCATTTTTGGCACAAGTACCTTATTATTTTTCAGCTGGAAAACCAATTAGCATTCTTTTTATATCTGGGTGTTAATACTTAGGACTTAGAGCGATATTTTGGCCACCAGCCCACATGGCTGTAGTCTCTTGGGTAATGCCTGACAAATTAAGATAAAACCGTTACTTCATGTTTTCCTACAAAGAGAAAACAAAAACTGTTTCCTGCTCTTATTAATTGGATGAAGTCAATTTCCACATTTAACAAATAAAAAGGTAGGCATAATCAGGGTGTCAACCCAGAGCTCTTATCTCCCCCTAGGCTGGTTCCTCTGCAGGAATGTGAGGGAGCAAGAACTGTCAGATTCTGACTAAGTTTTCCTTCTCTTGGGAAAAATCCTCATGGTCAACAGAAGATGGGCTTCAAGCACCACGAGGTCACACTTTGGCCTCTGCAGCATTTTTGCTTCACAAGTTCAAGCAATGTGATCTACCTGGGGTAAAGAACTGTTAGCAGATTTCAGCCCTGACAAGTGGATTCGTCATAACAGTCAAGAGGGCACTGCCCAGTTTGAAAGAAATAAACAGAGCCAGATATTTCCCTATCTTAAAAGCAGAGCAAAGTAAAGTTCACACTCTAGGAATGTAGTTTATGATTAAAGAAAGCCATATCTGGGCTGCTGTCTCAGAATCTGAGCATGTGAAGAGGAAGAAAAGAGGTTGAAATTGTTTTGAGAGGTGCCCATCCTATGAAATACTCCCTTATGATAAATAAGCCGTGCCACGGCGACACAACTTAATGTCACAAGTCAGAGGAATGTGGCCCTCCAGCAGGCAGACCACAACTTGGGAAAATATCCGGGATGATGCAAAATATTTAGAAGGGAAGTGGTAAAACAAACAGAAAGGAAACAGCCATCCAACTGCAGTCTGAAGACAAAAATATGTTGGACACGAGAAATGGTTTGGGTGTAGTTACAACAGCATTTCTGTGTCGTCCGTACTGAATGTACATCTCTTTGCTAGAAATGGCCTGAAGGGTCTGCTGCTTCCCTTCAAGACTTTCTTTGTAAATAGTGGGTGGTGGCATCCTAAAAAAAAAACCCAGAAAACAAAAAACCATTTGAAAGACTTTTTTAAAGAATTTGTACAGAACATTTTCTTTGCAACAAAATCTATTCTGGAGCTATATTATTTAACAAAGGGGCTGTGTTCTTAGTCATACAGAAATTTATTATCCTTTTTTTTTCTTATTGCTATGTTTGCTATCAAACACAGAAAATGATTGCCTGTAATAATCTAAAGGAGTGACTAGAAAATGCCCAGTCTTGCACAGGAAAAGAAGCATTAGAATTGAGGCTCCAGGCACAGGAGTCATCCATTCCCCTATGCATCAGGGGTCCTATATTCCAATTTGCCCACAGAGTCTCACTTTACTCCAGTTGTTCAGGCCTAATTACTAAAAATTCCCGTTTCACTCACAAAAATGGTTTGCATAATAAATAACTTAGTGACCCTACTCCTGTTCAGAGACCAAAAGTCTTCTGTCTATTCCCAAGTCCTCAGAGGACGCCAGTCTAATGCTTTGCCAAGCTCAGAACCTGAAAGCAATATAAAAAAGGGAGGAGATGGGGGAGATGCTGCCATCTTGCAAAGGTGTTAAGGCAGCCTCAACAGTTTGGCTTCACCTAAAAGAAGCATAGAAAAACCATGCAGAAAATCAACTCCGCTTCTACTGGGGAAAGGAGAGAAACTGTCCATCTGTAAAGATCCCCTAAGGCAGCCTTCAGGAGTACCTGGGCACTTCCCACTAGATTCTAAACTGAGGTCTAAACAAGTGTTTCTTTGTCAGATCCTGAAAGGCAGGCAGTCATTTCAAAAGCAGACATGCATGCTTTTTTGTGCCTGGCAGTCTGGAATATACAGACATCCCCTCACTGAACAATTATTTGACTTGTAATTTTTTTTTACTTTACTATGGTGCACAAGCAAGACACATCCACTAGAAACCATACTTTGAATTTTCAATTTTGATCTTTTCCAGGGCTAGCGATATGGCCCTTTCTTGGGATGTTAGGCAGTGGCAGCGAGCCACCTATTACAACCATTCTGGTTTTCACTTTTAGTACAGTATTCAATAAGTTACATGAGATACTCAACACATTATTATAAAATAGGCTTTGTGTTACATGATTTTGCCCAACTGTAGGCTAATGTAAGTGTTCTGATCATGTTTAAGGTAGGCTAGGCTAAGCTATGATGTCCAGTAGGTTAAGTGTATTAAATGCAATTTCAGCTTACAGCATTTTCAACTTATGATGGGGAATGGGGACATAATCCCATCATAAGTTGAGGAAGATCTATATTGCTTAGATGTTCCAAAGCAGAAGGTATTTAGCCATTTCATATTGCCACAAGCTAGACTGCTGGGCTGCAGCTATTTGGATCAGAATGGAAATGCTTTGATCTCTTTTACATCTAAGTTTAATTGTGGCCTGGGCCCAAAAGGTGGACTAATTTTGGCAACTTCCCTTGTACACTTTTATCTAACGATAAAAGGAACACTTGGAAGTATAAACAGAAGGTGTATTTCTGTAAGCCCTACAGCCACCACATCAAACAAGCAAGACTATAGAAACTTGTGCTGAATATTAGCTCTGATTTCTTCAGCTCTGCTCTGCTCCCTCATTCATTGGCAGCCAGTAGGATCATTTCCTTCCATTGTAAACATAAAAAGATTATATAACATTAAAGAACTTAAAAAGGAAAGAACATTTCCAGCATGGTGACTTTCAGTTTTACGTGAAATTTTTTTAAATCCCATTTTTTAAGTTACAAAATTATTATACTGGCCGTGCTTGGGTCCAGGAGTTCAAGGTTCTTATACGTGCTCGGAAAATATGTGGATGACTGGAGATGTTGGAAGAGTCATTCTCCTAAGCTCCTGTGTCTCAAGAGTTTGAGCTTTAATCGGAATTTACAGCCTGCGAAGCTCAGTTAGAATGGAACAAAGGCCCCCACAGGAAGCCAGCCTAGAGCTCCAGGAAGGAATCATGACTTGATAATGAACTTTGCAAATTCTTCAGTCAAGGACTAAATGGAAGCAACTCAAGAGCCCAGTGGGGTTTACTATAGCTTATTTGATCTCACAGAGCTACAGTTCATTCCACTATAGGCCAACGGACAATGGAGTTCAAAAAGTGGGGAGGTGGTCTCTTTATAGGGACACACATCTGAGAACACAGACACAGTTTAGCTGAATGCAAATCAGATAAGCTCTGAGCAAAAGTATTGGGCACATTATTGCCAAAGCAGTGCACTCAGTAAAAACAAACTGTACCAAATTGGAAGGAGAGGCTTCTGGCCTTTCCTTGCCAATATCTAAGGAGACAAGTGAGTTTCGTGAAGGACTCTTAGGACACACAGGAATATGACATGGCTTAAACATACTAACTTTGCCCACTACCCCCTTCTAGTGATTTGACCAATGAAGTTAAACGAACCAGACCAGTGTTGGAAAGAGCTGGAGGCAAGTAATACAGCAGAGTTTATGGATTAAAAAGTCCTAATATAGAGAATAAAAGTAACACTGAGAAACACTTTTTGTGGGTTATCAAAGGGCATCACAGTAATAATTTATCTGCTGAAATATACTTTTTAACTTTTATTCCTTTGAATGAAATTGCCTTTTTTGTCTTGATACATTGTCTGCTTAAAAGTTAGAGGAGTAGTACCACCTCAATTGGCTTTTCAGTGGTAAATATTTTCCAGGTTTCTGGATAAGGGGATGTGACTCAAGCATGAGAAATATGAAATTCCCATTAAAGTTTCCTGGCCATCTCGGAAATCTGAACTCCACGTAAAGCTTGAGAGTTGCATTAGATCACATCTAAAACCACTTCTAATAATGCAACTTTTGCATAACAAGAATCTCAACAGTCTTAAAGAACTTCTTTTTATGTCCATTTCAACACCCCCTCCCCCAGAAAAGAAAAATTGGCAGCATATCCAGAGGTCAAGAGAAAATGTAAGTAGAGAGCGGCCCAAACCATGTTAGTGACAGACATGTGATTCTCACACCCTCCTGGAAGCAGTCCTCTGTCATGTGAGGAAGAGCTTGAGCCACCATGCCTGACCTTCCCTAAATACTCCTCTCTTTGATTAAAAAAACTTTTTTTTTTGCTTAAACAAAAAACACATGAATATGTTCTCAGAGAACAGTTAATCTACACAAAAGCATATGGAATAAAAAATATAGAGCCACGATGTATTTATACATATATGGGTCATATGCATTTACATATGATTCTATTATGCTATGGCAACTTCTTTGCACTTGGCTCTTTTAAAAAAAAGGTTTTATTTATTTATTTGAGAAAAAGAACAGAGCTAGAGAGAGAGCACGATTGGTGGGGGAGGGCAGAGGGAGAGGGAGAAACAGACTCTTTTCTGAGCAGGGAGTGTAGGGCTGGATCCCAGGACCCTGGGATTATGACTTGAGGAGAAGGCTGATGCTTAACCTACCGAGCCACTGAGGTGCTGGCGCCCCTCACTTGGGTCTTAAAGAACTTTCAAATTTAGTTTTAGTAGATAAAGATCTGGCTCTTTCTTTATAATAACGGAAGGGTCTGAATTTTATTTATTCTCTCTTTTGTTGATAGTATTTGCTACTATAAAAGAGAATACCCTTTTTAAATATATTTTACTGACTATGAGTAAATATTTCTGTGGGGCAGATTCCTAGAAGTAGATTGCAAGGCCAAAGATTAGGCTTATTTTAAATTTTGGTAAATATTGTCTAATCTACATATATTTTGGTCATATGCATTTCTTTTGTAAGTGGTCCTTTGTATCCTTTGTCCACCTTCTATTTGGTTCTTTGTGCTTTGCGTATTCATATGTAGTCACTCTTTGTATATTGCAAATACCTTATATATGTTGTAAATATTTCCCCAGTCCGTAGTTTATTGTTTAACTTCATTCTTACTGTTGGCCCACAGGAGGATTTTTGTTTTTATGAGGTTGAAGTTACAAATACTTTCTTATATGATTTATGATTTTTGTGTATTACTCGGGAAATCTTTCCCAATTCCCAGAGTTATAAAAACTTTTTCTACATTTTCTTCAAATAGTTTTATAATTTTTTTAACATTTATTCTTAATAATCTCTCCAAAATGTATTTTTGCTTATGATGTGAGCTGAGTTCAATTTTTCCCCCAAAAGGATAGCCAACTATCATAATGCAATTCAGTGAGAAGTCTGAACACCTTTACTGATTAGAGACAACATTTTTACTATAAACTACATTCCTGTATAATCCTGGGCTTCCATTCTATTTTTTTCTATTAATGTGTTTGTCTATTCCTGTGCCAAAATACCCTGTTTAAATCTCCTTACATTATCCCATCATTCTCTTCTTTAAAAACTAGAGTTACTAAGCATTGCTGTTCTTTCTTCCATATGAGTTTGAAAGCCAGCTTGTCAACATCTTGACATTGTTGAGTCTTCCCATTGAGAAATATGGAATAGCACTTTATTTATGTAGGTTTTTATACCCTATTCATAAAAGTCTGGCAGATTTCCTATTTATTCTAAATATAAAATGAGTTTTATTGCTATTATGAATGAAATCCTACTTATCCTTGTTTTCTAATTATTGCTAATATCAAGAAAGCCAATGATTTTTATATATTGACTTTTATATCTGATCACCTGACTATATTCTTAAAGTACCCTCTTAAATTCTAACCGTTTTTTTTTTTAATCAGCCCCTGATTTTCTTGGTAGAAAAACTTATATATTTTTCAAATTACTTATTGGGGTTTTAGTAAAACTTAAAACTCAAGTTTTTTTAATATCAACCAATCAACAGTTAAGCTTTGAAAGTTTTATAGACTGAATGTCTATATTTCCCCCAAATTCATATGTTGAAGCCCTAACCAACAATGGATGAGATGATATTTGGAGATGGGGCCTTAGGAAAGTAATTAGAGTTAAATGAGGTGGCGAGGGTGGGCTCTCATAATAAGATTGGTGGTCTTACAGGAAGAGAAAGAGAGAGAGAGAGATCTCGTTCCCAGTACACATACCAAGGAAAGGCCACGTGAGATCACACAAGAAGGCAGCTATATGCACGCCAGGAAGAGGTGTCATCAGAACCCCACCATGCTGGCACCCTGATCTCACACTTCCAGCCTTCAGAACTATGAGAAAATAAACTTCTGTTGTTTAAGCCACTGAGTCCATAGTATTTTTTAATAGCAGCCCGTGCTAAGACAGAATTTACATTATGCTAGGCATGGTGGGGATATTTCTGGTATCCCAATGAGAAAACATGCCAACCCTTGTTTGTGAACTTACAGGTTCAATACCTTTACATTATGGTTTGCTTGTTTTGGACTTTTTGGTATAGGTCAAGTACTATATTCTTTTCCTAGTAAGTTTATCTTACTCCTCCCACACAGACATAAAAAGAGTTTCAAATTTAATAGCTGTTTTCAATTTCTAATGCTTGTCAACAGGCCATCAGTGAAACTTACAATCAAGAATATATAAACTATAAAGGGAAGCCATCCCTAAAACTGAATAAATAAGGACAAGAGGAAATCATTTTCAGCTTCACTAGCACACAGGCTATTTCTATTCTTAGCCAGCCTGGGTCTTCCACAGAAGAACACCCCCTAGGTCAGGGTTTGCCTGACATATGGAAATGCTGCGGCAAACTTCCTCTGAGTAGCCCAGCTTCAGCTTGCAAGGCCACATTTCCTGTGGGAAGGAATTCCTGAGGCCAGAATCCTTGCTAACTTCCCTTCCCAAAACTGATTGCTTCATAAAAGGACACACTTTCTCTGGTTTTGTAGGTCCAAAAGAATATAGAAAAATTAAGATAAACAACTTTTGGGTGATCTTGTCCCTCCATTTTCTTTCTTATAAGCTATGAGCTTGTTTCCTTCAACTTAATTTGTATGTAGTAGATCCATTTTGGTTAGATACAGATGGGAGAGACTCATGGATGAGATGTCATGTTCTATTTTATTGGTTATGATGGATTGGTTTGCTCCCTGAGCCATCCCTGACTGACTGTGGCTTTCCAGAGCACTGTTTGAGGAAAGGACTGAGGCTGCTTCTAGCCATGATCAATGAATAAAGTCTGCCATAAGCATGGGAGAGAAAGTGGGGGGATGCCTGCCAAGCATTTCCCATCTTTGAATATAATTGGTTTTTTGTTTCTGAGCTTAGTTATATAACCTTGGAAGTTTTATTCATTTGTAGCTATTGTACACATAAAAGGAAAAATATTGTTTTTTTTTAACTTAAATCAACAAAAAGCCCAAACAGTTAAGGGCTCTTAAATCTAGGAAGCCTTAATGCTAAACACTGGGTGTATTAGTGTATAACCTAAGCAAAGCCTGAGTCAAAATAATACATTCCATAAACATATTATTACATAGTTGTGATTTTCCTCATTATGATTAATGGTACTAGCATGGTAGTACTACTAATAAGTTTCAAAATCCAACTTGGTATAATACTGGGTGGCATATAAAATTATCAATGAAATATGAGACAGATATTTTCAGATAAAAATAGAGTACTTCATTTCCACAACTGAAACATGGCAGGAGGTTAAGACCTAAGGAAAGAATATGAATGATGAATGTTGTTGGTTTTTACCAAAGACGAGTTTTATGTTTTATGTAATTGAGTGAGTAATACAACCCAAAAGTTAGACTTTGCAAAATATTTCAGAAACTTTCAAGAAAATAGTGATGCAAAAAAAAAAAAAAAAAGTAATGCACAGTTCTAGGCATTGGAGGTTCACAAGTCTGTCTTTCAGAGTGGAATTATCTGTGAAGTATGGTAGTGACAACAGTTTAAAAAGTTAAAAAACATAAAAAAAAGTGTTTAGCTATGGGTTGGGATACTATATCATAAGAACTGAAATCACTATTTTTCCATTTCCACATATTTCTAAGATTTTATTTTTTTTTTACAGGCAAGGAATCATTCCTTCTAACTACCCACTACTGTGACTCAACTTGTCTAATATATTAGAAATATTGTATAAGCAAAGAGAAGGGGAATTCACTTATAAATTTAGCTAACAATCATCATACTAATCCATTTCCATGAACCATTATGACATATCTTAAGATACCCCCACAGAAATAACACAGAAGTTTGGGCTACAAAACAAATATCTATATTGATACCATATTTTTTATTAATTTTCCAGTTTTTTAAACTATTTTAAACAGCCATCTGTAATATGTTTCCATGAAATTTAATGGTACTTCCTTCTAGTGATGATATGCCTATCACTGTTTCCCACTAAATACCTAATAACATGACCTCTGTCAGCAAACTTGGGTAAAAAGTGAGTTTTTAGACTATGTGCTTACCATTAGCCAATAGCTTCTTGATGTTCACACCTTTAAGGACTGAACCCATTGGCCCTAAAGAGAGATTTCTGTTCAGAATAACAAATGGAGAGCGCCTGGGTGGCTCAGTTGGTTAAGCGACTGCCTTTGGCTCAGGTCATGATCCTGGAGTCCTGGGATCGAGTCCCACATCGGGCTCCCTGCTCAGCAGGGAGTCTGCTTCTCCCTCTGACCCTCTTCCCTCTCGTGCTCTCTATCTCTTTCTCTCTCTCTCAAATAAATAAATAAAATCTTAACAAAAAAACAGAATAACAAATGGATTTTTAAAATTATGCAAAATAATTTTTCCCAAATCTAGTCAAACAACATTTATAAAAGGTTGAAAGCCTTGTCATATCTCATCAGAATGGTAATATGTTTAGTCATACCTACTTTTTTTAACTATGTCCCTGAAGTGTACCGATATTCAGAAATATAAAAAGTGTGTTGAAGTTACTATAGTGATGCAATACCATGAATGTACAATTTTGCTATTTATTCATTGGAGACAATGTCTTTGGAGTGACTAGAAGATCAGTGTTTCTTTTAACCTATGCTGCATTTGACCCTAACACTAACAAAACCACATGAAGATATAAAGAAATTCCTTGATTTTGCTACAATTTTATTTTAAAATTACTGCTCCAAAATAATCTGCTGCAAAATATATGGTCTGTGTAGGAAAGCTATGACAGCTCTACTATTATATATGAGACCCTAAAAACCAAATAAACATACATTCGGGCAGCTCTTCATCACTGCAGTAGCATGCTGATTGTTTATGGCATTTCCCTCCAGGCCCTAGCCTTGAATCCCAGCTTGACAACTTTCTAGCTATGTGACCCAGTACAAGTTATGTAAACATCTCTGTTCTGAGGTTTCCCCATACATAAAATGAGGGTAGTAACAGTGCCTATTCAGAAGGTGGTATGATAATTAAATGAATAAATGCATGTAAAGCACTTAAAATAGTTTCAAGCACAAAATAAATATCATTTAAGAATAAAAAAATGATGCCAGAAGTTTTCAAGACTAAGTAGTTATATTTAGGAACATGAATTAACAATAAAGCAATAGTATCTATTTTCAAAAACTGTAAAAGATATAATCAGGGTGTGGTTTGGACAATTCCCAGTCTTTTGGTTCACCTGGTCTTTGTGTAGTAATGTCTTGCATGATGTGTCAGACTCTGAAACAGATTTCAATGCCTCTTCATTTTCCACAGGATTGATTTTATGAGAGTTTACTAAGAGACCAGATGACAAATGGACTGTTACCAAAGTTTTTTGTTTTTGTTTTTTTACCACCATAATGATTTCTTAAATAAAGTATAAAATGTATGGACTTAACAATTTTTTATCAGAAGAATGGTTTCATTTCATAGACAATGTATTCCGTAATTATCCTTTGGTAATACATTGAGTCTGGCAAAAAGCTAGTCACTCACTCTGCAAAAATTGTAAACAATTGGGGAGTTAGCTGAATTAAATGGCATCATTTAGGAAAGTTTAGTTGTTATTACCTGATTAACAACTGCATTAAAAATGGAGCTTTGAGGCAAAAGAATCCAGCTTAAAGGCCAAGTATCAACACTATTAGATCCATACATGATCACAGTCTACAGTACAAGATAGTATCCATAAAATTTAAAGTTGAAAGAGACCTTAGAATCCATATAATCTAACCTCCTAGATTTTATAATTGAGTAATCTGGAATTCCCACTAATGAGCATACATTAACTATGGGAATCAGCTATGAAGTTACAGAATCCCAACCAGAAACCAGAGCCCTAAACTCTAGGTTCAGTATTTTTGTTTTCCTCTTAATGTATTCCAAACCACCTCCTTGTTGCAAGGATCAACATTTTTTTCTCTGAATTAACATTGCCTGGTGATTAAGCTGAATATGTTTCATTTTATAGACAGTGGTGAAAAATACTAGGTCGCCTTTGATTAAATGCTAACCATCTTTCTTGGCTCATTGCCTGTATGTATTTTTCAAGTGATTTATGGCACAGAGATTCTCAATGATTTGTGTCAGCCACAATGCAAAATGAAAAGGGGCTCAGCTGCAAAATTAGGGACACCATTAGTAACAATGTTAAAAATTTCCCTGATAAAAACCTAGCAAAATAGAAATGGGAACGGGGAATTTTTTAAATTTATTTTATTAGAGTTTTGCCTTCAACCTTTTCTTTCTACATCACTGCTTAAAAACCACATTGTCATCTTCCTCCCTTGAAAGAGACCCAACAGATCATACCTTTGCTGTAGGCACTTACTAAAGTTGAGCATTTGAAAATAACCAGGTTGAACTTCAGCACTGTCAATTCTAACCTGAGCTTTAAATATCACATCACTGCAGGCAAATGATATACATTTATGAGGAAGAAACTGGTTCCTATATTTATCTTACTAATGTGATTTTTATGGACAAGTAAATGTACTCAGTGTCTCAGAGTC